>NC_054710.1:50187968-50270468 GCF_016097555.1 Gigantopelta aegis
TCAAGTGTTATTTATCGTCTTTTCTACTACATCACAAGTATTAGAACATACAGTGTAGCTAAATAATTCGCACGAAAAGCTAAAGAACAAAACAAGAATAAAAGTTGTAAATTAGTGGTAAGCTGTCTCCACGACCATTTTCATCGTCATCTGTCAGGCCGGTGGTTCTTCGGAAGATGCTCCAGGTTCAAACTGATATGGCATTATTTGTTGTGTTGCACAAATAGTAGTCCAGTCGTCATTACTACACTATTCATCATCGAAATACTTTAAAAGGCAGTCGCTGTCGGTCCCACTTTCACTTGCGCTGGAAGTCATCTCGTGGTAAGTTTCTGTGAAGCGAGTTCCCTTCATGACGTCACGGCTATTTACAGGCAAATGTTTTTACCGAGAATTTTACTCGGTCGTTTCCGGCAGTGTTCTACGAGAGTGATGTTTTAATATTTTTATGGGGCATTTTCGTAATTATTGATTTACATATCGGTGTAAAATAGTATTGCAATGAATTGAGAGGGCATTTAATTGTGGAATGTGAAATTTTAGTGTATGGTCTGAAAAAGCACTTTAAGGAGATGTAAAGTGACATCATCGGAATACTGACGTATTGCAACGCTTCGCCACATTAAAGTAAAAATTGGTCCAGGCACGGCGGAACATGGAGACTGGAGGGGCCCAATGATTCTGAATTGAAAATAATACTGGTAGTACATCCCTCTCGATAGCCCCCCCCCCCCCCCCCCCCCCCCCCCTCCCATACACACACACCCTATCCATGTCTACGTGCTTCCGCCGTGCCTGTGGTCTACTAGCCTTGAGCCTGTCAACATTCTATAACGTGCAGGCAACGCTCTTTATGGGTCGGTATGTTTTTATATTTCACAATTCTGGACAAAATGCTATTTTAAAAGATGAACTAAATAAAAATTACCTTTCGTTAAATATGAAAACATTACTGTTGGATATGTTATAGATATTGCAATGTTAAGACCATCCCAAATCAACGATAGCGTGACAGTGACTTTTAGCCGTGACTGTACAGATATAAAGTAACGCTGGAGTAACCGTGACTTTAAGCCTTGAGTGTACAGTCTTAAATCAACGTTGGTTTGACAGTGACTTTGAGCCATGACAGTACAGACAGAAAGTAACGCTGGAGTAACCGTGACTTTAAGCCTTGAGTGTACAGTCTTAAATCAACATTGGTCTGACAGTGACTTTGAGCCATGACAGTACAGACAGAAAGTAACGCTGGGGTAACCGTGACTTTAAGCCTTGAGTGTACAGTCTTAAATCAACATTGGTGTGACAGTGACTGTACCGACAGAAGTCAACGCTAGGCAACGTAATTTGATGTTATGTTGTTTGTCGCGTTTCATGTTAATTTCTTAATCATACAAAAATGTATGATCTAGTAAAATTATTCACTTCCTAAGAATGAAATTTTAAAAACTTGTATCTGTTATTTATAGACCGTGAACATGAAGTTGACTGTTGCAGCTGTGGGGATGGTTGCGTTCGTGTTTAGCGTTATGCCGGTTTCAGGTAATGTCGAATTATTAAATTTTGTTATTCACATTGCAGACAATATTCCAAAATGGTTACACCAAACCAGTATCAGTCGACCTATGCTCGGTTCAGACTACCAACTGCCAACGTTCTGCTGTCACAACTTCTACAACTGTCTATTAGCTAGCCTGGGCGCTCTTACAATTCGATTTTCGTCGTATAGCCCATTCGTTGTTAATCTTAGCGCACCCGTAGTAATTCGGGAGCTGGGGAAATTACAAAGCAACCTTCGAGTTTGCCAACTTTGTGCTGACAGTTGACAGTCTGAGCATAGCATTGGTATCTAAGGCTGCGTTTAAAGAATGCGTTCTATATTTATACTGGTGTTGGGAATCGGTTGGGATTTCATCACTGATCATCTAGTCCAGGAGCCAGGTCGATTTATCTACGTCGGAGAGTCAGGAAGGTTTGAACATTGATTCTTATGTAAAAATATGTGTAGATTTCACATCTTCAACTCTTACTTGCCTAAACATGTACGTTAATTAGGAATGTGTATACTTTTAATGGTACGTCAAAGTAAATTTTTGTTCGATCTGATGCTACCGAAAAAAACAAAAGTGTACTGGACAGACAACACATTTCAGTTATAGGGGAAATTAAACTCTTTAAAAAAAAAATTGTGACGCTTAATATACAAACTGTTTGAGTATATCATATACTGTAAATGGCACAAATTATTTGTTTCTTTTAATTATTTCCAATAATAATTGACCTTTATTGATATTTATATAGAGTATAGTTTATGGTAAAGGTAAGTACTCGTGCATTTTGACCTTTAGTGTGCCATTTTAGAAGCTAGTTGGGGTCAAACAGTTTTTTTAATCTGTAAGTCTAGGTTCTTTCCTGAAAGTGCTATTAAAGTTTTACTTTTGATTATTAAACGTATCTAATTGGTCAGTATAATCTGCATATTAACTGGGAAATACAATAATATTAATTTCGTGCGATACATTCTACTAGATACTCTATATAGATAACCGACTCCACAATGCATATAAACTAACAGGCTATTATAATTTGCATTGGTATAGCAGTTATAGAGATAAACCTGTGCGTTAGCTGGAAATGTGCATGTCTTTAGTGGTATGTCAGAATTGTTTCCTCTGTCAGCCGCTTCCCAAAGACAAAGAGGTACTCACTAAATTGACTTTTTCTCAACCTGAATAAAGTAAAATGATATTTTTAAGATAACTAATTGTTCCAAATATGTTTTTGAACAAACATGTGGAATATAAATTTATACATATTTGCTTCATATAATATTATTGGGAATTTAAATATATCCCATATTTCTTTCCAAATGACGGGTCAAACAAATTTAGGCACGTTTTGTTAGAAATGGGGACACATGCCTAATGCTATATATAGGATAAGGTTTACAGAGGGTAGGTACCACGTCATATTAAGATCATTTAGTTAAGTAAGTAATTTGGCACAAATTAAGGAACAAAATTAGTTACAGTTACATCATCCTTTTCCGAGAGATTCGTCTAGTTAGACCACGGCTATTACGGTTATTGAGTGACGGGTGTAATGGTCGAGGGCGTAGCCCGATATATATTACACCCGTCACTCAAAGGCCGCAATAATCATGGTCTAACTAGACGAATCTCGAGTGATGGATGAGGTAACTAGCTTGTACCGCGCCTCCATTACCACGCATTCATGACGTCACCGTGGTCGCAAAAAAGGTTGTATAATTTAATTTTATTTTAAGTGGAGAACGTAATATCTTGCTCAGCTTGATAATTACCATGTAGATAATATATATGTTGGTGAATGTTGGCACGAGTTTGGACATGATTTTATACTGAGAGATACCCATACTCCCTCAATACAGGAGGTGTCTTTTTCAATGTTGCAACTGATAAAGTAATGTAATGGAAAAGAAATCGAAACTATTTAATATTTAATTTTTGTTTGTTTGGGTTGTTTTGGGTTTGTTTTTTTAAAGAAAATAATTATTTTGTATTCACAGATTTATATTGTAACTTTATTAATAATGTTAGTGAAATTGTTACTTTTCAAAACAATGTTCTAATTTACTTCCTGCTGAACTATATGCGACCTGTAGGTGTAACTTTCTTCAGCCATTCAGCAATTGCTAAAATTTAGGTCAGACACGCCCGTGGACTAACTATGAGATACACCAAATCGTGTTACAATTATTTTTATTTTTATTTATTTTTGGGGAAGGGATTGAATATCATCAATATTTAAGATATAATGTTATTACTTAATCAAAGACAATATCACTGTTATTCTAGCAACAATTAAAATGGTATTTGGTTTCTATGATTAAACGTATCCCTCAACATGAACAATTGCCATATAACTAAACACGTTCAGATTATGCTTGATAGATAGCAGCACTTGACTGTAGTACATGTGTATTCTGGAATACATATGTGCCTTGTTTTGCTACATTCAAATTATTTTTCCAATCTCCTTGAGCAGGAGGTAGACCACTGTCAAATTATGGAATGCTTAGAAAGTATGTTTAGAAATTAGCTCATTCCAAATGTAGCCGAGGCATTCTTGATAGGTGGAAACACCTCCAGAACCTTCTCTTTCCTGGCTTTATCAATGACTCCATATCACCATACACATTATCAACTAGTTCTGGAAATCAACAATGTCCACTGCGATCAGCAACATCAGTTTGTTTCAAGTGGAGTGTGCCTTGTTCAGTATTTGATGACAATCCAGATGGTATCAAAGCTTCGTCTCTAGGGTTACCTAGATAGCAAACCATTACTAACGTTATGTGTCTCTATGCATGCAACCAGAACTCAAAAATATGCTTCATGCTTAGAGGAACATTTGTGTATATATGCCATTGTAGCTGCATCATAATTTCCTATCTGGTTGATTGTGCCATTTTTGGATTCTCAACCGTCTCCAATTATGAGCCCATACTTAAAAGTAATGTAATCTCATGTTCCATATACTATTGAATACAAAACCCCACAAATCGTTACTCTGATCTTGCATGATAAACTTGTGGCAAGGGAATGTTACGTATAGTGATAATTGTAAACTGACATTTTTTTCTTTACCATGTATGATGGATATGCTCTGATCTATGCATTTAACAAACCAATTGCAAACGTATTTGTCAACATAGTTGTGGGATGGATTGATGGTTCCGCTAGGAAAGATGATATCATCTTTCACACTTATATTGAGAAACAATACACAAAGCCACCAACAGAAATATGAGTAGGAAAGAGGTAAATTTAGCAAAAGTATATGTGACATTCATTTGACACAAGTGTAGTTCCAATGTTTCATTAATTATTAATGAAACCAACAGTGTCCTTGCCATTTTTAAAGAGTGGAACTGTTGTTGACCTCCTGAACCCGCTGAGGTATATGTATGTTGCATGAATGGAGCTAACGAGAACACAGGAAGGGAAACGTAACAGCTACGGGTCGGTTCAGACGATGTATTCAATATCACAACAAAACGAGTGAGAAGACAAACAAACACACCCTACAAGAACAATAAAACAGCAATAAATATCACAACATAGAATACATATATAATTATGTATAAATATGTCATCAAAGTAAAATAATGTACATACACATATAACATTTATATCAAAATTTAAGCAAATGTATATATTTAATCATATTCATCCCATCATAAAAATAATGTAAATTTAATTGCCTTGCTTTAAATCCCAAGTAGTTAAAGCCAAACTATAAAAACAAAAACAAAACATTCGATAGCATAAGGCAAATGCATGCAATAACTACACTTGATGAACATGCCAAATACAACTAGGCATATACCACAGTAATATATGAAAACAAAAAGATATATGACAAACATAATACATAAAACTCATACCAGGTAGATGACATTCTCAATATTTTGACAGCGCCAGACTCAGCTTCTGTGGCTTTGGACCGGGTATTTATAAAAAAATAAAGCTCAAGACGTATTGCAGACTTTCCAAGTGTTTTTTAAATCTGGAAGTCGTCGGCTTATTGGAATGGAAATGGACTGGATACGCCATAATTATCTAGTGGACCTACGTTTTGACAATTGTTATTAAATGTTCTGGTAAAATTAATAATTTAATTAACTTATTGTATTCTGGGACAAAACCGAAATCTATCTTTAACTCATACTTACGTGAGCGCATGTGCGCATATAAACATAACAATGGAATTTTCCATTACTACAGGGATTATTCCAAAGGTCAGTTAATGTATTGTCTTTGTATCATTTTAAGTTTAAGCGATTTTTATTCAATAAGAACAGAACTTACATGATGACATAACCGTCTAAATACATGTATTACTGTAATAAACTATAAGTACGTTTTTATGCTTGTTAATATGATAACAAAGTGCTTTTTTTTTTTTTTAAATTGGTACAATGTTGAGGGGATTTTTGTTTAGTTTTTTGGGGGGAGGAGTTCCACACATTAACTATTTTTCATATTTATTTTATTAGTAGCCTACTACTGTATCGTTTATAATATCTCGACCCAGCGCCTCGTATAAAGAAGACAGCCACACCCGAGAAAATCCTTTACTGGTGATTTCAACCCTATTGTATCGCCACAGAGAGGACTGCCACTCTAGACAAGTTTACCGAAACCCGCGCAGTTCTACTTTTAGTTTCTTTGTACTGCATTATGTCTGAGACAATGCAAGTCAAGATGCAAACCTTGACCATTCTAGCATTGTGTCTTCACCCCTGTACTATAAATGAGATTTAATTTGTATAATTTAATGGTATATATATATATATATATATATATATATATATATATATATATATATATATATATTTTTTCTTTGCGTCTATACACTTTACGGCAAGCTGATTGGTCCAGAGGTGCTTACTTTTTTTTCGTTCATATCTCGATGAACCGAAAATAATTAAGCCATGCCTACTACCTCCGACACACACACACACACCACCACCACTGAATCGCACTACTTTTGTGCAACAAGCCAGACTATTCTGGCAATCATATTGAGATATTTTGAAGAAAACACACCTGAAAGCTAAAAATAAAATGTATACAATAAATTAATGGAAAATGCTATAGCAGAGTAGACATATGGATCTATACGCATTGATTTAAAAACAACAACACCAACAAAAAACCTCTTCGTTAATCATGAAATGAGACTCGGTCGTTTGCCAAAGAAATTATGTAGGAAACTTCACTTCTGTAACTTACTAGTAAGCGATGTTCTACAGCTGTTGGCAAACATTATACGATTCCACCGACAGCATAAATGTTAGACACGTTCCCTTCATTCACGTTCATAAACTATAAACCAAACACGAATAGGACAATTCCTTCCAATATAACTAAAAGATCCGTAAAAAATGCACAGCAGCTAGAGGAAATGACGTCATTTACAAAACAATCACCTGATTCAAATAATAGTGAATGAATGTTCACATTCTTACGCGACATAAGTATCAATGAAGTTTACACAAACAAACAATACTACAGGCATATTTAAAGCTAAACAAAACAAATTCAGTTATGTATTGTTAAAGTATGCATGTAAACTTAATTATAAGATTTTACCGCAATTATTTCTTGGTTCATGCAAGTATGAACCAAAGAAAACAAAAACGATGTGCACACTGTTGTACGTCCCTCTACGCGGGTTCATACAGTCCGCACATCATTTTTTCGGTTCATACTTGCATGAACCAAACAATAATTGCGGTCAATTCTTAAATAAAAATTAATGTTAATAAATTTAAATACAAATACATTTTCAACTTTGCATGCATGCATAATGATATGGGTACAGCTAGTGGAGAATACACATGCAAAATTAACAGCTCGAGATAAAATCTGAACCTAAGTTCCTTTACATTTATTTAACAAACAACCAAAACACCCTAAAAAACATTTGTATGGATGAACATTGAAAAACAACAACCCAAAACAAACAACAGTAGAGAGTGATATCTACAAAAATTCTAGAAAATAAAACATACACACACCTGTAATACCAAGAGCCCCTGTACGGAAGTTCCTTTTGGAAATCACGGTAACACACATTTATTTAACAAAGCTTGTAAACTATACTCTTCAAAAGAAGAAACGCAAAACCACATTGTCGTAACATTTGGAGAATTGATTTAATTATTGAATGGTGAGTCCGAATAATTACCCAATGTTGCAAGATGTTCACAATTCACTCTAGTCCATTGTGAGTAAGTGATAGGACACACCACCAAGGTCAAGGTCATCTGGAGTCAATACCGGGTGTGGCCTCCGCGTGTGTTGACAACTGCCTGGCACCGCCTGCCCATTGAAGCAACCAGAGTACGGATGACGTCCCGGGTGATGGTGGCCCACTCGGCCTGCAAGGCTGCTGCCAGCTCGGGCAGGGTCTGGGGCTGTGGTTGTCGCTGTCGGAGGCGTCGGTCCAACTCGTCCCATAGATGCTCAATTGGGTTCAAATCCGGTGATATCGATGGCCAAGGAAGGACATTAATGTTGTTGTTCTGTAGGTAACCCGTTGTGAGACGTGCTGTGTGAGACCTGGCGTTGTCATGTTGGAACACTGCGCTGGCGTTGGCCATAACTGGAACGATGTGTGGCCGGAGGATCTGGTCAATGTACCCCTGTGCATTCAGGTTGCCCTGCACGTAGACCAGGTCAGTTCTGCCAGTGTGTGAGATGGCTGCCCACACCATGACACTACCCCCGCCGAATCTGTCCACTTCCTGCACGCAGTTTGCCGCATAACGTTCACCACGACGCCTATACACGCGACATCTTCCATCATGACGTCGGAGCAGAAATCGGGACTCGTCACTGAACCACACCTGTCTCCATCGCAGTTGAGGCCATTGTCGATGAATCTGGCACCACTGCAGTCGGAGTCGACGGTGTTGTGGTGTTAAGATGACACCTCGAACTGGACGTCTGGCACGAATTCCTACCTCACGTAGGCGGTTCCGTACGGTCTGGTCGGATATCCTGCGCAAACCTGGTATTGCTGCGGCTGTGGAGGTGGCAGTAGTTAATCGTTCCCGAAGGTGGCGTACCCGGATGTAGCGGTCCTGCCCGGGGGTAGTGACCCGTGGTCGACCGGATCTAGGGAGGTCACGTGTTGATCCATGTTGCTGGTAACGGTCCCACAGTCTGGAGATGGTGCTTGGGGATACATGGAATGCCCTGGCAACGGCTGTTCTGGATTCGCCTGCGGCTAGTCGGCCGATGGCATTGTTTCTCTGCGGTTCCACTGAGACGTGGCATGTCCTGGATTGTCAACTGTCGGCCAGATACAGAGGCCAGGCAAGCGAACACCCTGCACTTTTATACTGTCGGTGTTCATGTTGCACGTGCAGACAACGCACGTGCAGTGGTGACATGGTTTGCACGTGGCTGCGTTTTTGCGAATATTCACATTTTGGAACTTTATTGTACAGTAGCTGCGTTTTATCGAATGTAACCGTGGGAATGTGTTTGGGACATGCAATGACCTTATATTCACAAAGCATGAACCGGTAGGAAACATAAATCGGAGTTATAACCCATTTGTACCCTTTTTGCGTTTTTTTTTTTAAGAGTATATATATGTAACCCGCGAACATTGAGATCATTGGTCAAATCCGCGGTAAACACATACAGGTAATATTGGTACAGTTAATGGAGGAAAAGGTAAATGGGTGCTAGGAAGAATATACCTGCAACAACAGCTCCAGATAAAAACCTGTACCCATGTTCCTTTTGGAAGTCACACGGTAACACATATGTATTTAATAAAGCAGGTCGCAGAGGGTAATTTATACAATATGATGGGGCGATCACACTGGCCCGAATGAGCTTCCGTTTGTTTTCCGAATGTTTTCAGTATGGTTTCAGAATGCTTTCAGAATAGACCGAATACTTCCCGCATGTTGACTTCGAAAGGTTTCCTTTCCGAATGCTTTCAGAACAACGGCGAATCGACCTAGAATGGACCGAACTCTTTCTGCATGCTTTCCGCACGCTTTCCGAACGTTTTCGGCTTACTCTGAACGGATACTGAAAACGTTCGGAATGCGTTCGGAAAGCATTCGTCATGTTCTAGGTCCATTCAGAACCAAACAATAATTGCGGTCAATTCTTAAATAAAATTAATGTTAATAAACTTTAAATACAAATACATTTTCAACTGTGCATGCATGCATAATGATATTGGTACAGCTAGTGGTGAATACACATGCAAAATTAACAGCTCGAGATAAAATCTGAACCTAAGTTCCTTTACATTTATTTAACAAACAACCAAAACACCCTAAAAAACATTTGTATGGATGAACATTGAAAAACAACAACCCAAAACAAACAACAGTAGAGAGTGATATCTACAAAAATTCTAGAAAATAAAACATACACACACCTGTAATACCAAGAGCCCCTGTACGGAAGTTCCTTTTGGAAATCACGGTAACACACATTTATTTAACAAAGCTTGTAAACTATACTCTTCAAAAGAAGAAACGCAAAACCACATTGTCGTAACATTTGGAGAATTGATTTAATTATTGAATGGTGAGTCCGATAATTACCAAATGTTGCAAGATTGTTCACAATTCACTCTAGTCCATTGTGAGTAAGTGATAGGACACACCACCAAGGTCAAGGTCATCTGGAGTCAATACCGGGTGTGGCCTCCGCGTGTGTTGACAACTGCCTGGCACCGCCTGCCCATTGAAGCAACCAGAGTACGGATGACGTCCCGGGGGATGGTGGCCCACTCGGCCTGCAAGGCTGCTGCCAGCTCGGGCAGGGTCTGGGGCTGTGGTTGTCGCTGTCGGAGGCGTCGGTCCAACTCGTCCCATAGATGCTCAATTGGGTTCAAATCCGGTGATATCGATGGCCAAGGAAGGACATTAATGTTGTTGTTCTGTAGGTAACCCGTTGTGAGACGTGCTGTGTGAGACCTGGCGTTGTCATGTTGGAACACTGCGCTGGCGTTGGCCATAACTGGAACGATGTGTGGCCGGAGGATCTGGTCAATGTACCCCTGTGCATTCAGGTTGCCCTGCACGTAGACCAGGTCAGTTCTGCCAGTGTGTGAGATGGCTGCCCACACCATGACACTACCCCCGCCGAATCTGTCCACTTCCTGCACGCAGTTTGCCGCATAACGTTCACCACGACGCCTATACACGCGACATCTTCCATCATGACGTCGGAGCAGAAATCGGGACTCGTCACTGAACCACACCTGTCTCCATCGCAGTTGAGGCCATTGTCGATGAATCTGGCACCACTGCAGTCGGAGTCGACGGTGTTGTGGTGTTAAGATGACACCTCGAACTGGACGTCTGGCACGAATTCCTACCTCACGTAGGCGGTTCCGTACGGTCTGGTCGGATATCCTGCGCAAACCTGGTATTGCTGCGGCTGTGGAGGTGGCAGTAGTTAATCGTTCCCGAAGGTGGCGTACCCGGATGTAGCGGTCCTGCCCGGGGGTAGTGACCCGTGGTCGACCGGATCTAGGGAGGTCACGTGTTGATCCATGTTGCTGGTAACGGTCCCACAGTCTGGAGATGGTGCTTGGGGATACATGGAATGCCCTGGCAACGGCTGTTCTGGATTCGCCTGCGGCTAGTCGGCCGATGGCATTGTTTCTCTGCGGTTCACTGAGACGTGGCATGTCCTGGATTGTCAACTGTCGGCCAGATACAGAGGCCAGGCAAGCGAACACCCTGCACTTTTATACTGTCGGTGTTCATGTTGCACGTGCAGACAACGCACGTGCAGTGGTGACATGGTTTGCACGTGGCTGCGTTTTTGCGAATATTCACATTTTGGAACTTTATTGTACAGTAGCTGCGTTTTATCGAATGTAACCGTGGGAATGTGTTTGGGACATGCAATGACCTTATATTCACAAAGCATGAACCGGTAGGAAACATAAAATCGGAGTTATAACCCATTTGTACCCTTTTGCGTTTCTTTTTTTAAGAGTATATATATGTAACCCGCGAACATTGAGATCATTGGTCAAATCCGCGGTAAACACATACAGGTAATATTGGTACAGTTAATGGAGGAAAAGGTAAATGGGTGCTAGGAAGAATATACCTGCAACAACAGCTCCAGATAAAACCTGTACCCATGTTCCTTTTGGAAGTCACACGGTAACACATATGTATTTAATAAAGCAGGTCGCAGAGGGTAATTTATACAATATGATGGGGCGATCACACTGGCCCGAATGAGCTTCCGTTTGTTTTCCGAATGTTTTCAGTATGGTTTCAGAATGCTTTCAGAATAGACCGAATACTTCCCGCATGTTGACTTCGAAAGGTTTCCTTTCCGAATGCTTTCAGAACACGGCGAATCGACCTAGAATGGACCGAACTCTTTCTGCATGCTTTCCGCACGCTTTCCGAACGTTTTCGGCTTACTCTGAACGGATACTGAAAACGTTCGGAAAGCATTCGTCATGCTCTAGGTCCATTCGGGGTTTTCGGAAAGCATACGGAATCCAGCACCTCCAAATTTTCATTTCGAATGCACCAAGGACTAGACGCATGCTTCCCGAACGTTTTCCGTACATGCCGTATGCTCCTAGAATGCTTCCCGAATACACATGGACGCCACATTCGGATGGTCGATGAAAATTATTTTGAACATGCACAACAAATTTTTGGAGCTACCGAATGCCGTTCCGTATACATCCGTACGGAGCCGAACAGCCAGTATGCTCCTAGAACACACCGAATGCTTCCCGAATATGATCCGTTCGCTCCCCGAACACCCAAATTCCTATTCGGAAAACAAACGGAATGGCATTCGGGCCAGTGTGATCGGGCCATAACATAGTTTTGTAGCCACATTTCATTATTATAGTTGAAAAGTTTAACGAATACACTCAAAAAATAAAGTATATACTACAATATACTACTTTCCCCAAAACTTGTGGCAGCACCTGAAAAAAATATCATAAAACATACAAATAGATCTAGCATGGATCAAATAACATGTTATGTCTTATTTTATTGGTGAAAAAAAGTCATAACATTTTAAAACAATACTAAACCAGCGAAGAGATTCGACCTCCCAAGCCAGCAGAAATTGAGAGGGACCGTGATGTGTGTGTGTGTGTGTGTGTGTGTGTGTGTACAGCTGGCACTCGAGAACGGAAATGAATAACTGTAATACATATGGCTTGTGTCCCATCTCTCCGCTATGGTCGCTGTGATCCCCCACTAGAAGTTGTACACCTTATCCCAGATATTGTTCCTACGAGCCTGCTCCCCTCTGTCAAATAAATTAAAAAACATCCATAGCCGCCCATGACAATCGTCACGTAGGCAAAACGAAACTTACTTTATTTACTTTATTTATAAATTTCCTGTCTAACCCGCAGCCGTAGAGATTGATACCCCCATTCTTTTAAGAACACTTAATTTATTTATTTTCACATTTTTTTATATGACAATGTATGATGGGACAGTATGATGGGTCGTATTAAAATATGGTGTTGTCCGTCCGTCCGTCCGTCCGTCCATCTGTCTGTTGACGTTTTCTTCTCTGGACCATATTTTGCATACATATGCATACAGGACCATCAAACCTCACATGGAGGAACAGCTTGGGATAGTGGTTTGTCGCGTACTATTACTAGGTCACTGAGACCTATTTTCACGGTCTACTGTACATATCAGTAATTCCTTGTCTGGACCATATGTTGAATACACATGCATACAGGACCATCAAACCTCACATGTAGGAACAACTTGAGATGGCGGTGTGTCGCGTTCTAGTACTAGGTCACTGTTACCTACTTTTCAGGGTCTACTGCACATTACAGTAAATCCTTGTCCAAACAATATCTTGCATACAGATGCATACAGGATCATCAAGCCTCACATGTAAGAACAACTTGGGATGGCGGCGTGTCACATACTACATGTATCACTAGGTCACCGTGACCTACTTTTCATGGTTTACTGTACAATTCATTACATATTTTGTAGCAGAATAAAAATAACTTTTGCAATTCTCAGAACAGTGATTAAAGTGGTTTACATAGTTTGTATACAAGTTTTCCTTTGTGCGTGTGCGTCAAAAATAAAGGCTTTTAGAGAGAAAAAAAAATAGCTGAGGTAATAAATGGAATAACAAACACTGTACCAGTCCGTCCGGTTTTCAGAGGATACAAATGGCACAAAATAACGAGTTTGGCACTAAATTATTAATGCTGTGCTCAGTGTGTAGACGTTTCTTGTTGAGGAAGGTAAACTTTAGTGTTAACAGATGCATAAATCACGGGACTTTGAGAGAATGCTGGTTTATTCAGTCTTGAGTGGTTTCATTGTGTATGTATGTGTATTAAATTTCAATTTGACATTTTATTGCATGAATGTAACATCTATATACTTTCAGTTTTTGCCATTTTCGAGATAGTGCCATGCGTTTCAAACTGGTTTGATGGAGTACCATTAAGTTTGACGTGTGTTCTCAAGTCGGGACCAGTTGACAGTTACGTCGCGCTTGTAACCACCTTGACTAAAGTGCAGTGTAATTCAACTTTTGATAACTGTTTTTCATATGATACGCAACTCTATAGTGTTGTGGGAGTTCCTTCAGTATCTATGACTATGCTGATTCGCAGTTTTAAGAAAGGTTTAGATGATACAGAATGGAAATGCATTGATGGCAATCCTACATCATCACCAGTTTCTTGTCATATTGCTTTATCAGGTAAGTGTAGCTACATTTCTATGCAGTATATCACCATGCGTTAGGCCGATCCCTTATTTTGACCCTAAATATCTAGTTCAAAATCCTCATCCTCATGTATAAGCCAATGTCATTTCTTACCAGTGGTATGTTGTATGTTTAATAATACTTTCAGCGAATAGCGTTTCGTTTTTATGGGGATTTGAACCAAACACACTCAGAATGATAGTCCAGCAGTCTACCAACTGAGCTAATAGGGAAATTCCCATCAGCCCTTGCAGAAGTGACATATATGTTTCACTTATAAGTGAATTATAAGCCATTAATACTTTTCAAGTATAAGTGACTTATAAATCAACAATTAGGATTGTATATGCAAATGGGTATCAGTTAAACAAATTTTATATGTGATACATAGGTAAAGTGGGAGCCATATATATAGGTCATTCGTTTATATTTAATAGAAGTGCTATATATATATATATATATATATATATATATATATATATATATATATATATATATATATATATATATATATACATACATATATACATACATACATACATACATACATACATACATACATATATATATATATATATTTTAATTTCTTAAGTTTCTGAAAATTACTCTACAGAATCTGTGTACCAATTTTGAGGAGTATACAATGCAAACTCTTAAGAACAGATGAAAGGTGCTGGACTGTGAGGGAAATAAAGCAATTTAAAAATTGCATGCATATATCCACATTCATTAGTTTGTACATTCATAGTACTGACTTGACACAGATCTATGTCACACTCTGGGTTTAAGAATTTCTACCTTGCTGATATCTACATCTGTATGTCATTGCTTGTCAGTGGCCATACATGTGACGGCAGATGCTGTTCTAATGTGAACTAGAAGTTACTTGGGGTTTTTTTTGGTTTTAATTTAAATGTTTAATTCAAGATGCTCGCAGAGAAGGGATAATTGAAAAACAAATGACAGAAAAAAGATTACAATGTTATGGAAAAGCGTAAACGTTATATTTATTTCAAACGATTTACAGTAATTCGGTTAGTTGCACAAACATTGTGCGAGTCAGGGTGTGTGTGTAGGCGTGGCTTAAATGTGTTCGGTACATTGAGATTTGAATGCAAAAAATAAGCACCTCTGAAACAATTAGACTGCCTAAAAGTGTATAAACGCAAAGAAAATTTAATTATTACAATTTATTACCCAAGCAAGCACTCATAACGGGAAAAATACAAATCATGATTTCTCACTGTATTGGTTTAACATACACTACTATTGGACGATTTGTCGCCAACAAACCAATCACCTTGTCGGCACTAAATATGACGTCACTGCGATTTGGCAACACACACACAATGACGTCACGTAGTTTAAAGTGTTTGCGTTTACGTATTTCTGGTTTCAGCGTTAAACTTGTAATAAAATGGTAGTTTAATGCAATTCATTATAGATTTTTTTTATTTTTATTATTATTTTTTTTTTTTTTTACAGAATATATAGAACTTTGGGTTTTAAAAATAATCTGTGGACCGTGAATAAATAAAATAGTTAAAGCAATACCCAGAACAGTAAAGTAGTTTATGTCGTTTCTATATACATGGACGTGTATTGGGTGTCGGCTATATCGAAAATAAAGGTTTTTAAGAAACCCAAATAGTTGGGGTAGTAAATAGAATAACAAACTCGGTACCAGTTATTATCAAATGTATGTCCTTCGTGAAATAAGTATCACGTGTCACTAGCTAAAGCTCGTGACAAGTGAAAGTTATTTCTCGAGGGGCATACATTTGATAACTGGTAACTCGTTTATCATTCTCTATATAACATCATCCAAATGGTCCAGCTGTATACCAACGCGAGTTTGTTCATTCCTTCATGAACGTACAGTTATGTCATCAGGGAATGTCATATCTAATGACATCACTTTTTATTGCTACTTTGTCTTATAGAGCTACTTTGTCTTATAGAGCTTTATTCTTTCGTAACCAAAAATAATGAAACATAAATTATGCACTTTAGCTCTATTATTAGAAAATCTTAAACATTGGAAAAAAACATTTGCGTATGGTCTTTTTTTGTTCATACCCCAATGAACATAGAAGCAATATTAGATAAAAACCTTCTGCCGGATGTGCACACCTTTTTCATCTATCTGCCCTACTAATACCATATTATATATCCATCCATGCATCCTTCCATACTTACATGCACATGCACACGTTTATATGCAAAAAGCATAAAATTACACACACACACACACACACACACACACACACACACACACACACACACGTAAAAATGTGAGGGTGAACGTTTTTAACATGGCAATTAATAAATGAGAATACCACTTTTTATTATGAGAAAATCAGTTTAATACAAGATTTCATGTTCTCAAATACTGTCCCTTTATAAGAAAAAGAAAAAAATCATCAGTAAATTTTTTATTAGATGTCACTTTATTTATTGATCAAATGTTTTCTTTTACAGAGAAGTATGTTGTAATAGATGAAAATTTGACCACACTAGAAAGGATTACTTTGCCATTCAGAGTGTCTGTGACTGGCAACTGTACTTACTTATTACCAAACTGTACCTGGAAATACAAGGTATGCATGCTTACTGGTATGTGGTAGGTATAGAAAATACCACACGAAGGACCATTAGATACCATGTTTTAAAATGTATCTAATGAGTTGTAAGATAAATCATATCAAACAGAGATGATATTTTCTGTCTGTACCTCACTCTACCCATTGGATGAGTGGCTATGACGGAAACATTGTTTCCAAAATTGTATAGAAGCTTAAAGCAATGTGTATTACTTTCTTAGAATAAACTCTCCAAATCACATTGTCATCATAACAATATAAACTTCCTACCTCGATATTTGGGGTAGGACCATTTGATAGCAGTGGTTCCTTTAAATTAATGGAATTGACTATATACCACCTTGTGATAGAACTGCATACGGTTAAGCCAGAAAAGAGGCACTAATGTTTTCAAAAATTTCATTTCATAATGTAAAAATATCAAGTGCAATACTACATGAGATGACTGAAAATATGTTGGCTCTCCTTGCTGAATGGAAATCTTCTGCATGGATTCTACTTCCGGGGGCTATCACTACACTATTCAAAACAATAAACACATACACATAAGACGCCAGCGGGGTAGTCTAGCACTAAACGTAATCAAATAAATATTCGAATTATGTTTTAATTTTCCGATTGAAGACTTGATCATAAATGGCTGATTTCGTGGCGAAATAATATTGTACTTGAACTGGTTCATCAAAATATATATAAGCCCTTAGCCGTGACCATAGTCCGTCCCATCCTCTTACAATTTTTTTTTTTTCAGTTTGGTTTGACGTAAGAAGAAAAGTAAAACTGTTTTTGAAATAAATAAAAAAATTACTATTTTTGTGTGTAATTTAGAAAATATGCTCAGAAATTACATAGTAAGCCCTATGAAAAAGGCGTGGGAAGGACTACAAATAAGTAGACGATCATATTTAATTTAGGCATTACGCAGACTCATAGCAAATCAAGTCTGTAAAATGATCACAAATAATAACAATAAATATATATATATAGATATATATATAACACAAACTGGAAGCAAATTCAGAGTAATACATGTAAACTTGTTTTGTATGGTGATCTATCAATTTCCCAGGTAGAACATTTCATACTCTGTCTCCGCTGTCTACTGTTAGGTTATACACTTTACAAATTAATTTTCTAAAGCATTCCTACTTGTTCTCAGTAACGACTCTTTTTTATTGTTTATTTTCATAACATATGAAATAATAGTATTTTAACTCAGAGCATGAAAAGCAACCAAACTCAGTATAATGGTTTTCCAGTGTTATATTTATAGGAATGGTTTTCCAAAAAGTGTCTAATTGTTACATGGATATTTCAAATGTGAAAAAGGAAAACACAACAACATGATATCAGTGTTGTATCTTACTAATATGTGCAGCAATATTTAGTCAGATACCTGTGAACAGTGAATTGCATGAACTACTATCCGGGTATCAGATTCCCTGTGCTTGATCTTTGGTTATTCAACATTCAACTCAGTGTTACTAGTATACACTGCATCTGCACTGCACTTCACCCAGCCATTCAATGCAAAGTTGTTGTTTTTTAAAAAAGGTTTCAAAGAGGAAATTAGTGAATTTTATATTGTTTTCTGTTCAGTATGAGGCATTGCCATCGTTATGACGGGTTTGTATATCTCTAATGTGTGCATTTAGTTTGGTTAACAGAGAGTTGTAGCGATCAAATACAACATGTCAGCATATTTCTTAATCATTTTGTTCCCTATGTGTTTAGGACTTTGAATCAATGCCTGTCCGTCAAAAATCAAGACTGACTTCCAAGCAATTTCTCAGATACTATATATTTGAATCTTGAATGGGTATTGGTATGTGTAGCAAGCTATTCTTTATGGTCAGCAAACAGTCTGTGTAAAATATCTTATTTAACTCAATGATTGTATCTGATTGTACTATATTGCAGTTTGGCACTTTGGGCCCTTTGACCATAAAATTACCACATACAAATTCTTGAAGGATTTCATGTAGCAACTGATGAGCATCTGCATGATAGACCGTGCACCATCAATTGTAGTTAACGTGATCATACAAAATGTATCTATAAAACCATTGCAATATGTACCAATACGAGTACAGATACTGATCCCAGTAATCGTCAAGAACTGCCCTTGTAAACACTGAAACCATTAATCCAAATTTGAAATCAGCATTCTGGTTAATATTAATTTTTGTGAAGTAACTTGTAAAACAGCATTTTAAATAGTATTTGGTAAATGCTTCTGTATTTCTGTTCTATGAAAATCAGAATTGCAAACGTTTAAACGTTGGATTTATGCTAGCTTATGAGCTCTCATTTATACCATGTATTGTTTACCCGTAAGTTCGTGATCAACAGCTACAGGGCCAAAAGTATCATATATCTGAACCTTTACTGTGATGTTAGATAACTTTAGGTCATAGCGATGTGTGAACCTTCCATTAGAGGTATATATGTTGAAAAATGGGCATATATCTGGTATTGTTTAACTTGGGATTAATAATATACCAATTTAATATCAGTCATGTTGGAGGAAAATCTTTGTCATATCATTGCCAGGTCTGACATGATTTCATAATTTTCCTGATCCAGTTTAGAGGTTGGATATAAACATGTCCTTGAAACATAAGCATCGGAGAGGCCGGTCACTGGGCGGGTGTTGGGGTGTGAAACAAACTAGATGGATCAATTATTAAATGTGCGATTGTGTTTGTAATTGTTATATAAGTATACACAAACTTTGTGCACATATAATTGTTGTAAAACAATAGAGATTGTCCATAATCAACTCTGGCCGAACTAAAATAGTTTCTAATAACATGGAGAATTAGGAGAATTGTAGTATTTAGATTGCCTTTCAACGGGCGTAGGGTTGGGCGAGGGTTTGGATGAAGGGCAACGCATACTCTGACCCACCCAGGCTTATGCCAAATAAAGGTCTAAAATATCAATTCTCTGATTTCATCTTCAGGGTGTTCATATGTCAATCAACTACAAATCCAAACTTATAATAATCAATTGATCCCCATTACATTGATATTACCGACTCCCCCTAAAATGTTAGATCTGCATCTGTATATGCTAGCGATAGACATAAAATATTTCAAATACTTGTTAACATGTAGATTTAGGCATACATTATTTTTTGTTTTCCTTTTAACTATTTAAAATAGATTTTTTTTTAAATGTGCCTTTATAGCAAACGACAGAAATTCATATTAACAAAATTAACCTAAAAGTGTGAAAAACCCATAATTACTTTACAGACTGTCAACAGATCCTTCCATACTTCCAGTAACAATTTGAAAATATTTTTATCACTGCGTTAGATTTCACCTTTTAAAAGGGACCACTTGTCCAAGATGCATTATGGTCTTCATCATGGATTTCTAAGATGGTTGCAATACCTCAGAACTCATACCACGTACACCTGTAGCTTTTCTTTTAACCTAACTAAGAGTTTTGAGGGTAATGCATGTAGTTATATAATTCATGATATTACAAGATGTTGGGTTTTTTTTTTAATAAACGGGGGGAAAACATAGAAAGTCATGGAATTTGAAATTTAAATATCAAGGTCTGGAAAACTATGATTTTCAATAAAAAGTCATGGGAAATCATAATATTACTTCCGCCCCCGACTCCACCTTGAAAAACCCCCAAGACAATCAGAGATTGTTGTCTAGAAGCACAAGTCCTGAACTGGTTCCAATTACGATTAGTCATTTGACAAGATCTGTTTCCCTATTACATGATTATGTTGCAACCGTAGTGCATACAGAAAATTAGTTGTACGACTCCTTGTAATGTTTTTTCATGACATTACATTGCACGTATAATGCATAGAACTGAGACACAGTTGACTGTTCTTGCCGTGTAAGGCCCGAAACACACCGAAGATGGATCTGAGTACTGAATATAGTACCAGTCGAAAATAAACGCACTGAATCGAATATGACAAAACACACTGTGTCTGTGCTGGCGCGAACTACATGAAAGAGACCACATTGAACATAGTATATTTTCACATTGCCAGACTGGCAGCTGCAGTCCGTGCTAGCCGTATCTTTTTTCTTATTAAATAATAGGAAGGATATATATCAAAGTAGAATTCTCATAATTGTTGGTGTTTATAGATAAAAAATATATGTAAATATATGAGCGCTGTTAATATATTAAAAACACGTAACAGTTACAGACCCTGGTGTCAAAATGATGTCTTTGCCAGAGCCAGGCCGAATCCCAACTTTGGTGTGTGTTTTCGGCCTAAAATTATTGTATCAGTAAAATGTATTTTAAATAGTTAAAAGGAAAAAAATAAATAATGTATGGCTAAATCTACATTAATAATACTTGAAAGATAGTCCAGCGACATCTACGCATCTACGGCATCCGTGCAAAACTCTGACGTCATAAAACCGTAAATAAAATGTGTTGAGTGCGTCGATAAATAAAACATTTCCTTCTTTCCGTGCAAGACATCCAGTCAGAAGGGCAAACCTGACGCTAGAACATCGATGTTGACGTCTCCATTGGTGCAGACAACACCTGCGATGGATAGCACGCGACTGGAGACGTGCCCTCTTCATTGATGGATCTCGTTTCCTTCGCCACAGATCTGACGGCAGGACACGTGTTTACAGACGTCAAGATGAAAGTTACGTTACGCCATGTGTTTTTGAAGGGGATCGTTTTGGAGGTGGTGGCGTTATGGTTGGCCGGACCCAAATGGTTGTGATTGAAGGCAATTTGAATGCTGTGAGGTACCGAGATTAAATTTTGCAAACAACTGTGTTACCGTTTTTGCAAAAAACGGCCCCGGGATGACATTACAACACGATAACGGTAGACAACACATAGCTAGAGTTGTGCAGCAGTATTTGAATCAGAACAATGTTGGTGTGCTATCCCTGGCCTGCCAGGTCTTCGGATTTGTCACCAATCGAATATGTCTGGGATGAAATTGAATGATGCTTGCGACGTCTTCCAAATACTCCAACAACACTGCAGGAACTCTGGCTGATCCTTCCTCAGATATTGAATGGCATTCCCAGGAACTTCCTCAAGCATTTAGTGGCCTCAATGAGACGACAGTGCCAGGCCTGTATCAATGCTCAAGGTGGACACACTCGCTCCTGACTGTGTGGACGTCGCTCCTGACTGTTTGGACTTCGCTCTGGACCCCCTCTACTGATGTTGCTCATTTGCATATCGCCTGTGCGCCCTTTTCATGGACTATTGCTCGTTTTCATACCTTCGGACATTTATTTGTCCATGCTATAACGTTTCATACACGGCAGTAGAAACTTATCATCAATTATCTTTGTCTTTTGTGTCACAATTACTTTTATCTTTGTCTTTTGTGTCCCAATTACTTTTATATATCTATATCTATATATATATATATATATATATATATATATATATATATAGATAGATAGATAGATAGATAGATAGATAGATAGAGAATGAATATATATATATATATATATATATATATATATATATATATATATATATATATATATATATATATATATATATATATATATATACAGTCGACCTTCGATAACTCAAACTTCGATCTTTCGTAAACGTCGATCTCTCGAAGTGAAACGGCGGTCCCGGCCGAACTGCTATACAAACTAGTAATAACAGACTTCGAACACTCAAACTTCGAACATTCGAAAAACTCTATCTCTCAAAGTAATTTTGTGGTCCCACCATAAAAAAATAAGGGATAAGGGATATTGCACTTCAAAAACTCAAAAAGTTTGTGGAGTGACTGAGCCTTTTAACTGTAACGGTAATACTTTAAAGAAAAATGAATTGTCACCCAAGCCAAGCGTGAGTGTCCTGACTAGTCTCGGCTATCGATGATACACGCGGTAATTACAGAATAATAGATCGCCGACTATGCGGAACGAAATGATCCTACATGCCTGCATTGGGTTGTCGGTGTTTGTACACGGCAGCGGGCATCATTACACAAAGTACGGATAGTCTTGTAATTTTCAAAGAACTGTTGTAATAACACTTAACGCTGTTTGTTTTTTCTCTTAAACGAGTGCAAAAAAGTACATAACCTAGTGCTATTTGTTATGTTATGTCTCGCTATGTTAGTGAGGGTTTTTAAAATGATTTTTGTGATTTACAATAATTTTGCTATTTATATTGTGTATTTTTTATTTGGTAAACAAACGTTCTTAGTGCTAATCGACATTCAGTATTTTAATTTATTACAACGTTACGTTCCGCCTTGTTTTGACATTTGAAAAGTATATCAACTTTAATTTATCGCTTACTTCCGGTTATGTGTAAGTACGTGCTTTCAGTTTTCTTTTCTTTTTTTTACTTTACTGTCAATTAATACAATAAAAGTACATAGAGATGTACGTCAAATTGATCGGATTTATCTCGTTTCTGTTAATATTTACTTAATTTTATCATATACACAGAAGAAATGTGCTAACATCCGATATCAACGAAATGATAATACTGCAATGCAGTTTCACTTTGAAGTCTGCTGTACGAATTTCGAACACTCGAACTCCCTGAAACTCGAACTATTTCGTCGTCCCCTTCAACTTCGAATTAACGAAGTTTGACTGTGTGTATATATATATATATATATATATATATATATATATATATATATATATATATATATATATATATATATATATATATATATATATATATATATATATATATATTCAAATGAACGTGAATTAAAGCTGTAACAAGATAACTGATAACAGTAGGAACTGCACTACATGTATGTCATAGTTTATTGTTTGTAATCTGCAGATAAAGGGCGAGTCTGAAGAAAGAGTGCCAGATGATCTAACAGCCATCACCAGCACTAATGCATCTTGTAATCCAGGAGATCAACAAGCAACTTGCACCTTGAAGTTTGACTCGGACTCTGTGCCAGCAGGGTTCACTGGACAAACTGCATCTCTACATGTATTTATTACCCATGCATCGTTGATTGGTAGTCAATTACATCTCGACAGCCCAGAAGTGTTTTTCTCAGGTAAATACTTTCACCTGTTAGAGCCAGAAGGTGCTATCCTGAGCTGACTCAGCTTTTTAAGTCCTCTACCGGTCCAACCGAAGTTGAAATTATTAGTTTAGTTGAAGATTAAAAAGTATTTCCCCAAATGTTTAAAAGTTT
Source organism: Gigantopelta aegis (assembly GCF_016097555.1). Taxonomy (NCBI): domain Eukaryota; kingdom Metazoa; phylum Mollusca; class Gastropoda; order Neomphalida; family Peltospiridae; genus Gigantopelta; species Gigantopelta aegis. The sequence goes on from NC_054710.1 coordinate 50,212,034, forward strand.
TAGACAGAATGATTGCAATAAATACTATTTACACAGCATTCACAGAAAGCTATGGGATTTGCAAATATTTTTATTTGTGTCATCATAAAAAAAAATTGGTTGAACATAATTTTTTTTCAATCCCTGCTGAAGACCATATGAGACACAACCCATCATTCGTATGTTGATGCACCATTATCACAGACTTCATCTTAAGAACACAATTAGAGTTGTAATCTTGACAAATGTTGTCAACACTTTTACTTTATTTACCAATGATTTTTTTGTTTACTTGCCCGCATTTGTTGTAATACTTTCTCAAATTACAAAATAAAAACACTTTGTATATATACATATATATTTTTAAGAAATTGAAAATATAAATCAATAAAATAGTGTCGTTTAAGTTTTACTTGCCACTCTGCCAACATTTATGCAGATCTGTCAACCTTTAGTCAAGAGAAAGCAGGAGATGTGTGTTGAATAAAACAGATTTTTTTTTTTTTTATTATTACAGTAAGTTATATGAACACTACATAATGTCATATATACTTGCTAACCTTAGATCTGGGCATTAACCTTTAGACTACTGGATTAATTTTTAACAAAAACCTCGTTGAGTGGGTACAAGTTTATAATTTTTACTCACATATATTCACTTAAATGTTTAATAAATACATGAAATAAAGTTCATATATGAATCGGTAAGTATTATTTTCGTGTCTTTTTTTTTTAATTTTTATTATTTTAGATCGGCTAATGGTGATTAAAATTAGGCAAAAAATCGAAAAAGTTGCGTTTACTTACGGGCATCTGTGGCTAGCTGCCCAGTATTTATGTCCATTATTCCCGATAACAGTGGTTTTTTGACCAGAATTTTTTTTAAAACCCGAACTACGATTCATATTGCAATATTTGGTAATTTTCGTTGTTGGTAAAACTATCAAATTTATTATCAAATTAGCTGTTACAATCAGCTATCGATCCCTGAAAATTACCGCGACGTGCCGCCATTGTTGTCAAGCGAACATACTTGCCGAAAACCACTTTTTGAACTAAAAATTTCAAGGTATTTTCAATTGAAAAAATCAAAACAAAAACCACCATTTTGAAAAAAACTCGTTTTTCTTTAATTATATTTCCGTTTCCGGTGAGTGTCGTGTGCAAAACGGCGGGAAATATGAATTGGGGAATGCACTGTATACAGTGTACAGTATATCGACTGACGTGACGTCGGGCGAGATATCTCGCCTGCAGTAGTCAGAAGGTTAAAAAAAAAAAAAAAAAAAGTTTCATCTTGAAAAAAAAGAAGTATGCAATTTTGTTTCATGTAGTACCAATTTGTCAAGTAGCCTTGTGTTTGAAATATGTATGAGGTACCTGTAAAAAAAAGTACTCGAATTTTGTGCGGAACTAGGGTAGTCATAGACGCTAACAGTTATCTCAGAAATGAGCATCTGCACGACAATTTTTTCTGACTCACTTTAAGGGTGAGGGGTGGTAGTATTTATATCCGTGGCGTTTGTGTCGATTGATATACTGCATGTAGGACTTTTAGCCATATATACATGTCACTAGTGTCGTCTTCGAGATTCGATTTGGTAGTATACACCCTATAGCACATATCCAGTGCATAATACACAATATTATGATTTTGCCTTTTTATTTAATTATCCAGACAACGTCATGCACATAAATCTCAGATACTCACACATTAGTTTCCACCTTTGATATTTGGTCAGTGCACTTTGATAATGTAATGTTGTTGTTGTTTTTTTGTTGTTGTTTGTTGTTGTTTTTTTGTTGTTTTTTTTTGTTTTTTTTAATCCTGCGTTTTTATTTTTGGCTGAAACAATGAAACTTGCCATTTACTGGTTAAGTTAAGTAACAGTATTTTTGAGCTCATACCCAGTCTAATGCTATGTCGTAACAATATCTCCCCCAACTCGTACCCAATCTAATGCTACACTGGAGCAATAGCGGCGTAGCTATAGACTGGGAACCACTAAGTCACTATTGTTTTAATGGATGTTTCCTCCCTTGAAATGTTTAAAAGGCTTATAATATAATACTCACACCCACAAATTGGTAATAAAACTGGAACTTTTTATTCATTAATTTATATTATTATTGTTATTATTATTATTATTATTATTATTATTATTATTATTATTATTTAATGTACCTACATTTGAGAATTTGCGTTATTTTTATTTGTTTTAATATTTTGAAGTTTGCATAACAATATGGTTATTTGTAACCTTAAAAGACCTGACCCGAGTGTTCAACGTGTACATGATTATGCTTGCACTGTGTTGGAGTAGCAACTCCGAGTGCCAGTCAACCCAGGAGTTACAGACAAATGGAATGGATTGGAAAATTCACATAGAACGTTTTGTTAACTTGGACTTTAAAAAAATTACATCAGTAGATATATTCATTTCAGGCAATGGGCTAGATTGCTTGTGACCATATATTAATTAGTGAACTATCGCATATAACAGGACATTGAAAGTAATGACTTGTATATCCTTTTCTTAATATATGATAGTGGTGTGTGTGTGTGTGTGTGTGTGTGTGTGTGTGTGTGTGTGCGTGCGTGTGCGGAGAGAGAGAGAGAGAGAGAGAGAGAGAGAGAGAGAGAGAGAGAGAGAGAGATTGATCATCATCATCATGTTTTGGGGGGATTTGTTCCCCCTTATTAGCCACCGGGCTCTAACAATGTACATATTTTAGGAATGGCCTACCGGGCGTCATGACCTATTTCCGTGACCTTGACCTTGATGACGTCACGGCCTTGTCACGTGACCTAGTCTTACTGACCCGGCCCTGACCTTAACCTACTTAGACTGGCCTACTGTACCGTGTGCAACGTCCTACTGACCCGGCCCCGATCTACTTAGACTGACCCTGACCTACTTAGACTGGCATTCTGTGCCGTGTGCAACGCCCTACTGACCCGGCCCTGACCTACTTATACCGACCCCCAAACCTACTTAGTCTAGTCCTGACCTATTTAACCCGGCCCCGATCCGTCGTACTTAGCAACGCCCGTGCTATCCTGTCTGTGGGAAGTGTAGGATCCCTTGCTACAAATGGAAAAATTAAGAGGGTTTCCTCTCTAAAACTGTCCAAAATATGTTTGACATCCAATAGATGATGATTCATAAATCAAGGTGCTGTAGTGGTGTCGTTAAACAAAACCACTTCTAAGGACTCGGCCCGACGCGAGGTAGTGTGTTTAATCTTAGCGCACTGAATGTTGAATGGTTATAACTGCTTACATCCGGGAAGCGGTGGTATCCTATTTTATTGTTGATGACAATACTCTTAGGAACTAGAAGTTGCATCCTTAAAGACGTGAAATAAAAAATGATTTAAATAGGTGTAAAATAGAATTCTCGTCCCACTATGTCTCCCGCGCTAGCGCATTCACAAGATTATTAAACTATTTAAAGTATTTTAACATACCCAAAGAACGCACTTCGCCACTCGCATATATGTATATGTGGTTTAAAATGACAGGGTTTGTTTACTGTGTGAAGTAGTCAAATGCGAACGTGTCCGCGTCCAGCGCAGAAGGTACGCCGTTCGTATCTCAAGTGGGGAAATTAAATTTGTTCTATTATTTAAAATTTTTTAATAATGTATAGTTTATTTATTTGTTTTTATTTATTTGTTTGCTTATTTATTTATTTATTATGTTACGTTTTTTTTTTTTCAAGCAGCCTCTAATAACCCTGTGGGGACGGGACGTAACTCAGTGTTCCCTTGATGTGCGGTCTGTCTGGGATCGATCCCCATCGGTGGGCCCATTGGGCTATATCCAGCTAGTGTTCCACAACTGGACAACGGCCGTGGTATGTACTATCCTGTCTGTGAGATGGTATAGGATCCATTGCTGTTATTCAAAAAGAGTAGCCCATGAAGTGGCGACAGCGGGTTTCCTCCCTCAATATATGTTTGGTCCTTAACCATATGTCCGTATAACCATAAACCGGCCTCGGTGGCGTCGTGGTAGACCATCGGTCTACAGGCTGGTAGATACTGGGTTCGGATCCCAGTCGAGGCATGGGGTTTTTAATCCAGATACCGACTCCAAACCCTGAGTGAGTGCTCCGCAAGGCTCAGTGGGTAGGTGTAAACCACTTGCACCGACCAGTGATCCATAACTGGTTCAACAAAAGCCATGGTTTGTGCTATCCTGCCTATGGGAAGCGCAAATAAAAGATCCCTTGCTGCTAATCGGAAGAGTAGCTCATGCAGTGGCGACAGCGGGTTTCCTCTCAAAATCTGTGTGGTCCTTAACCATATGTCTAACGCCATATAACCGTAAATAAAATGTGTTGAGTGCATCGTTAAATAAAAGATTTCTTTCTTTCTTGTATAACCGTAAAATAAAATATATTGAGTAAATAAAACATTTCCTTAGATTAATTGAACACAAATATTTTATTTTGTTTTAGTCATAGGAAAAGAAAGAATATTTGTCTCGAAGAAAGGAATGTTTGTTAAGAAGAAAGGCATATCTGTTAAGGAGAAGAAAGGAATGTTTGTTAAGGGAAGAAAGGAATGTGTGTGTGTGTTTGAGTGTGTGTGTGTGTGTGTGTGTGTGTGTTGTGTGTGTGTGTGTGTGTGTGTGAAACACCTCAGCCCATTGCTCTGAAGAAAGAATGCGTGGCTGCAACTCAACGCTCCAACCTAACCTATGATCTTTTAACTGCATACAAGCCAGTACAACCAGTGTATTATGTCTGGTATGTCAAAGGTCGTGGTATGTTCTGTCTTGTACACACAGCTTTTGTTACTATAAAGTAGCGGTAGAAATATCCAATCACAAATCTAGTCATAGAGTAAAAAACACAAAAAACAAACGCTATGGTTTGGTTTTTCATTTATTTCTAAATTACAAATCACTGACACATATAAAATGGGCACACATTGTGTTACATCGAGAGGCCTTAAGGGCGACATGTGAATAATATGAGTGCTCATTTCTCTTCATCTTCGTCCTCCTCATCAGTATCATCATCATCGGTATCGTCGTCGTCTACTTCGTCCAAATATTCGCCGATCCAGGAACAATACTGATTTAATTTAGAACGAATCTGTGTTCTGACATCTCGGTTAGGATTCACAGACTGTAGAAGTTTCCTCGTGTTGGGGCCTTTGTCAAAGTAATGCATATAGGTCAGAAAGCGAGAGTACGTGTCTTTAAATAACTTCCATTGTAAAGTCTTCATGTTTCTTTCGATGGCATCTTGGGACATGTTTTTTTCTTCGTAGCGTTTTCTCTTACTTTCGATATAGTCATGATTGATGTCGAATTCACGTTTCACCATGAGACGAATGCCTTCGTTTTCCAGGTCGGGCGACAGCTCTTCTTCTTTTTCATTTCCCTCCTCGCACGTTTTAAATCGCAGATGTAACTGCAAGTCGCTTCCGTCTTTAATGACCAGACCACACGTATCACAAGACTGCATCCTCTTGACTTTTTTCAGATAGAGTTCCACCTCATCTTCTTCTTCGTCATCACTTTCGTAGGCGCGTATGCCTGGTAGTTTTCTTTTGAATGCGTTTCTTTACATGATTTGCACGTAGAGCTCTTTCTTCGTCGGTGGCTGCACTCTTCTGAGACATTCGCCGTTACGTTCATGCTTTTATACCATTCGGACGGCCCCGTCTCTAAACCATTAGGTCGAAGGCGCCAATGTTCGGGCGTGGTCGGTTTCAAGTCCACCAAGAGATATCCGTAGGTCCTGTGAGTAGCTTCCTCAAACCGCTGCATGAAATGACGAGTATTTCCAGGATACATCTGCTGTGCCAAGGTTAGGACTTTCTGCTTGTCGATGGGGTTGTTGAACAGTGCCATGCAATGACAGTTTCTGCTCTGTGTCGGGTCCTTGCTGTGATACAGGTTCTGGTTGATGACAATCACAGAGAGGTTTTTGTGGTGACTTCCTTCCGTGAACAGGTCGTTGATGCGAGGATCTTTTCCAGCTGTAGACATCAGGTCGTCCAACACGATGAGATTTCTGACTCTCGAATCCAAATAACGATCCTTTTCTAAATTCTCGGGTATGCCTTGAATAAATTTCACTCGAGCAACCATTTTGATCGTATCATAGAGGGGTTGGCATCGTTTGTAGAGCCAGATGATGCGCTGGGAAGGCAGCTGGATTTTACCATCCCTTAGCAGTTTGTACAACAAAAAATGTCTTTCCACACGACGTGGGTCCCGACACGATCATGGTGAACGGATGTAATAATCTAAGGGGCTGCTGCTGCTGATGTTGCTGTTGCTGCTGCTGCTGCTGCTGCTGCTGTTGCTGCTGCTGCTGTTGCTGCTGCTGCTGCTGCTGCTGCTGGGAAGGCTTATTTTCATATTCCAAGAGTCGATGTTTATTTCGTACGTGCCGAGTTAGGTCGTGGGTCCAAATGCGACACTGATTCAAGTTGTTGACTGTTGAAGTGTTCGACGTGAATTGAAGATGTTGAAACTGCCGTGCCCCCTTTTATAACCTTCTCAGAAATGCTTGTGCCGTTTTTGCCCAGTCTGCTCTCGTCGTTTCTGTTCCACGCCACTCTGTTCTCGTTTCCGTTTCAGATCGGCCTTCGCTTGCTCTACCACCTGTTGCGTTGGGGAGACCATGACGATTTTGGGTGCCGGGGGCTTGTTCTGTTCCTCTTTTTCTTTTTTCCACGTGCGATCGTAGAGTTCTAGACATCGATCCACACTGTACATGATCTGGCTTTGCCCACCATGTTGAATTTCGAAGTGAGGTTGAAGTTTGCCTTGTGCCTGCAGTTTATAGAAACGGGTCCACTTATCCACGTCGGGAACGTACAACTTGTATTGGTCTGGCATGTTGCTCCTCTGAAGGTTGTACCTCAAATGACGAGTTTTGAAAACTATTTTATTTATAGACCTACTTCCTGTGACTTTCTCGTGCTATTTTAACATTTGAATTTGTGTCTTGAACTTTCCCTCTCATCTGATTTATAAACTTTCCACCCAGGATCCCAGTGCCAGCCGAGGGACACACTCAGGGACACATATTTACACTAGAGGGACACATTTTAGATTGGAGGGAAACATGCAGGGACACACTTACACACTACCCTACTTTAGCTATGGATATTGGGAAAAACATATACCAAGTAAAGTAAATCCATCGAGATACCGTTCCCACCGAGACATAATTCTTAACTGGCCTATAGGTCATAAAGTCATGCTATTTATAAATAACAGAAGGATACAACACAACATTTTATTACTAAACAAGAAAATGTAGTACATAAAATATATGACAACACATACAGTTATGACAAAAACATACATATGTCTCACACGTGTTTGAAACAGTTAATGCCTGAACACGTTATTCACATAGGGACATCTTGGAGAGAGGCTGTAATGTTCCATCACTGGGTCGTCCATTCTCTGCCATCGGTAGGCGCGTAGTCCACAACAGTAACAGACGACGGCATCGTGATCCCCTGTGTAGAAGAAACCGGCCTTGGCGAGTTCCCTCGGTTTCTGGCGTAACTGTATTGGCCACCACCCAAATGTCTGCATCCGTGTGTAGACGTGGCGCAATTCGGGATGATGGCAGAACAGGTAACGTCTCGAACAGCAGTCTTCTTCATCCCAGGCAGCGTCTGTTTTATATTCTCGAGAGGCATCTGTTTGATCCACGGCTTCTTTGATTTCACCATCTTCATTTTCATCCATATTGTCACAGGCAGCATCCGTTTTATCCATGAAATGTTCTGGTTTCGTAGCCACTCTTTTACATTTGATTGTATGTCTTTCTGAACATTTGAAGACCAAGATGTCGTCCTCGTCGCTACTGCTGCTGCTACTAACACTGCTCGAGTATCCCGATGCCATCTTCTTCGTTCCAGATAGAGTGCAACAAGGCACAAGAATGTCAGAATCATAAAACACGTCTGTTCTCTAGCACAGTCACAAAGAAATCCCATCTGGTTTTGATGGTCGTCTTGCATGGCGCAGGGCACAATCGAGTTCAGCTCTGGTACAAAGTCACTCATAACTGTGAAACAGCCTTTCAGTTTCTCCCATTGTTGTAGAGAAAGGAATATTCCCTTCTTCGAAGGTTTCACGGATTTAGTTTCATTACACCACCACCACTGACGCAGGTCCACCCCAGCAAAGTTCTTGTCGACGCTGACTTGGACGTTGGCACCAAGGTGTCTGAACAATTTGTCGTCTTTCCCCTGGTTTAATGCTGAAATTGTTTCGTCAATTTGGCTTTTACATCCACACAGTTCGATCCACTGTTTAAGACTAAGGACAATACCTCGCTTGGTGGGGAAAGTTTTCCCCTTGTCACTGTTAAATTTCATTATGTGAATAGCAGTGTCCCCTTTCCATAACTTGGCCACCACGTAGACGTTAGTTCCAAGTTCTAGACGACATCTCGCTTCATCACTTGTGGAACAGGCCATCTCTGGATTGAACGTAGATCTGATCGTTTTCGGCGAGTGAATGACAATTAAACCGTATCTATCCTTGTTATACTCTTCGTGCCAGTCTAAGTAGGTCAGGGGCCGGTCTAAGTAGGTCAGAGTCGGGTCAGTAGAACGTTGCACACCGTACAGTAGGCCAGTCTAAGTAGGTCAGGGCCAGTCTAAGTAGGTAGGGGCCGGGTCAGTAGGACGTTGCACACGGTACAGTAGGCCAGTCTAAGTAGGTCAGGGCCGGGTCAGTAGGACGAGGTCACGTGACAAGGCTGTGACGACATCAAGGTCAAGGTCACGGAAAGTAGGTCATGACGCCCGCTAGGCCTTGGTACTACTGATGTATACTTTGCATATTTTCATTATACTATTGGAGAATTGATCACAGATGTGATTAACAGTCCCTTTATTGTAATGGTTGTATTGCCCCTTATAATTATGTACATTAGAAATATGACTACATATATAGCAATTCATGTACATCCCATTAAGGCCGTGGTATGTGCATTGCTGTCTGTGAGAAAGTGCGTATAAAAGATCGTGTGCTACATTAGGAACAATATAGCGGGTTACGTCTGAATTGCCAACTATTTCACATCCAATAGCCGATGATTAATTAAAGCTGCAGTCCCTGGAATATTTTTTTTATTATTTAAGCATTTAGAATAGATAATTCAGTTCTGTTTCGTACGTAGCTCAGTGGTACAGTGCTCGCTTGCTGCACAGTCGGTCTGGGATCGATCCCTGTCGGTGGGCCCATTGGGCTATTTCTCGTTTCAGCCAGTGCACCACGACTGGTATGTCAAAGACCGTGGTATGTGCTATCCTATTTGTGGGATGGTGCATATAACAGATCCCTTGCTGTTAATTCAACAGAGTAGCCCATGAAGTGTCGACAGTGCTTTTCCTCTCAATATCTGTGGTCCTTAACCATATGTCCGACGCCATATAACCGTAAATAAAATGAGTTGAGTGTGTTGTTAAATAAAACATTTTCCTTCCTTCCTTCCTTCCTTTCCAGGGGTCAGTGGGGTATTTGCCTTGAAATGTTGACAGTGGAAAGCAGTTGGCATACACGTTACATGAAATGGGGTGTTAATAATTGCGTAACTCTCTAGGGGTAAAGGAAGAGGGTGTTGTGATCGGTTTACGTAATATGTTTCAATACTGTATGTTGTTTTTATTCATTACTTAGACCTAAAAAGGTGTTGTTGTTTTTTGGAAATGTGCGGTCGGTCTAGGATTTGCGGGTATATAAAAGGACATGGCATGTGATATCCTGTCTGTGGGATGGTACATATAAACGATCCCTTGCTAAAAAAAAAATGTAGCGGGTTTCCAAGGTGCGTGTGCAGGGATTTCAGTGGCGTTGGGGGTTGTAGACTGTGTTGAGCGAAATTTATATTGGTTCATACTCCCCCATAAAATAATATATTTCACGTTTTTTTTAAACTTGGACATGTAAGGGTTTCGACCCCCAATACCATCCCCCCGCACATTCACCCGTTTCCTCTCTAAGAGTATATGTCCAAATTACCAAATGTTTGCCATCCAATAGCAGATGATTATTAAATCAATATGCTCTAACATTGATAGTGTTAAACAAAACAAACTAACTTTACCCTTTCCAAACGAATGAATAGCTATTTGAATTTGTCGATTTTAACACACATAAAATTAAGAAGTGAAAACGTTCTTTGTCTACTGTAGTATATTTTATTAAAATTAAGATATACATGATCAATGTGTTACTAGTGTACAAACTAAACTTTGAAAATTCTACTAACACTTTATAAAAACAAATTGACACGAATTTCAAATCCGCAAACGCACGTGTTAACTGAAACTGACAACAGGCTGTCGTTTTGCCGAGCAATGACGGCACAGGCGACGAATCGAGCATATTTTTTTGACGATCTCCATTCATAGCGAACATACATGTTTTTTAAAAGTGCATTTGAGCTTGTATTTCATGTTTGTACATGATGTTATAATATTGTTAACCAGAGACTGTAACTTTAATCAATGTTCTCCTGTCGTGTCGTTATACAAAACAAACTTCACATATACAGCAAATATAATATCTCTGTCATGTTTATTTCCAGTAAAGAAAAACGTTTTGAAAATTGCCATAGGCAGGCTGACAATTTGCTGTCAGTGGGACGTCTTACCCACAACAATTGTAGTTTTAACTGTCATTGATAAAAAATGTTCTAATCGAGTTCTGTAAGTATCTGCGACAATGTGTTTACGTATATTTTGTGTGTTGATAGATGCAATATTGGGGGGGGGGGGGGGGGGGGGGTTGGGGGAGGTTACACCTCAATAAAATGTTGTCTTGGTCTGAACGTAGCATTTGTCAATAATTCAATTCAGTTCTGTTCTGTGGTGATTTAATATTGCAGTGCAAGTTTGTTTTTGTTTTTCAGTTGCTCTAACCAGTGTATCGATGTCTACCAAGCCAGCCATGATAGAGGCAGGTGTCGCAACTGTGCTGCAATGTATAACCAATCCAGCCTTCCCAACAGCTACCATTAGGTGGATTTTAGACAACACAACTATAACACAAGGAGTTACGAGCACAACTGAAAGGGTACCTGGCAGTGGCTTTATCTCTACAAGTAACCTAACCAAAACCTATGTCTCTAAAGACGATGGAAAGATGTTAGTGTGTTCCGCCACCAATGGAGAGTATACGGTCTCATCTCCAGCTTTACAACTTAGCATCACAGGTAGGGTACTTGAGATGACATATACAGTGAAACACCTCAAGACCGGACAATCTTAAAACCGAAATTTTTCCAATACCGGACGTTTTCCATGGATCCGTGATTTACGAATTGTTTAATCTTAAAGTTTAACTCTCTAAACTGGAAACCTCTCCAAACTGAACACGGGACACATAATTTAGTCCCGAACTCCTTTTTTTTTTTTTTTTTTTAAATAAAGTTTATTGATCCCAGAAAACAAATATAGTAGTGCCTGGGTTGGGGCCCTGGTATCGCTACTTATATTATATAATATGTTAAACATTGTACACACACACACATATATATATATATATATATATATATATATATATATATATAGCACATTAATCAAACAGTAATAATGGACATAGATACATGTAAATCATAGTTCATACTTTTATGGGGTTAAGAGAGAAGCTAGAAATAATAGAAATAAAGAGGAGGAAGGACAGAAAGAAAGAGAATTGAAGGAAAGGAAAAATTAAATTAATTTAAAGGATAAATTTCAATAGAAAATAGTACATGTATCATTATTATTATTATTATCGTCACCACTACCGTCATTACCATTGCCATTACTACTACTGTATTATTATTTCATATGTATAGGGATACTGTATAAGATGTAATTTAAATTAAATTCAAAACAGGATAGTAAAGTAAGATAGAAAGAAAGAAAAGAGTGCTTGGAAGGGTAAAAAATATGTTGTGTATGGAATAGAAGAAAAAGCATTGAAAGAAGGCAGTATTGTGAAAAAAAATTAAGAAGGTTTGCTTTGGACGAAATCTATTTGCAGATAAGCTAAATTTCTGGGGGGTTTTCTGTTGGTAAAAAGTGGTATTGTTAAGTTTCATTCAATAAAAAGGTCAATCCAAGGATTCCATTTTTTTATGGAAAGTTTCATAGTTACAACTGTTTAAAAGAATATATTTTTCGATATCAAATTTAATTTTTAACATAGTTTTAACACTATTTATATTTTAAAAACATTTCTGTATTTTCATACTATATATATAATACGTGATATTTATAGTTAACCAATTTATGAAGCTACTGTTTTTGTTATTAGTTATACCAAATATGACGATATCTTTGCTGAAATTGATTTCGTTTCCTGTTTTACATAAGATCCATGATTTTACTTCTTTCCATAAATTTTGAATTTAGTGTTTCTGGATAATTGCTACAAAAGCTACAAACATTAGAATCAATATAATGAATCATATGTAAGAATTTGTTAGTCGCCAGGATTCTGTGCAGAATTCCATATTGAAACCATGCTAAGGATGCATCTTTCACGCTATGGAAAGGGAGAGTATGAAACGTTTCCCATTTCTGTATATTATATATAAACCCCTCATTTGCATATTTTATTTGTGCTTTTGGTATTATTATTCTAGTATTTAGTATATCGTATATATGTTTGCAGCCACTTTTGTCATTTAACAACATGCTTACTAAGCAGCTTAGTGTAAATGGGAAAATAGGATTTTTTAATGATGTAAAAATATCATCCGTTAAGTTGTTTAAGTTATGTCTAAATAATTTAGTAGCATTTATTAATGAAGCATATTGCTAAAAAATAGTAGGTATGTGACATTTTGCTGTGAAATCTGCGTATTTTAGGAAGTCTCTTTGTTCATTCAAAAGATCACCTATAAATATGATACCAGTTTTAAGATATTTTTTGCATACATTTTTTTTTAATCTATACCAAATATTAATACCCAAAATGTCATCTATATTACGTGGTTGTTGTTTTTGTTGTATCTGTAACCAGCTGTGTAATGCATCTCTCCAAAATTTGTTTAGTATCCGTTCAAGTTTAAAAGTAATGAAATAGTCGCCATGTATGATTAAATCGAGTATAGATATACCTGTAATAGATTTAAAGAGATTAGTCCACTTTGGGTTATTAATAATCATTCGTCGAATCCATGCATTTTGAAGTGCCATAATGCAATTAGTTACGTTTATCATTTTAATTCCGCCATCTTTATTGTTTTGAGTAATTAAACTGCGTGCTTTTCAGTACCGTTGCGCCAAATACATTTAAAGAATAATGTATTTAAATACTTGATTAGTGGTTCACTTGAATTAGGTAAAGCTATAAATAGGTGTATTATTTTAGGAATTATTAAACTTTTTAGAACAGTTATCCTTCCTAAAACAGTAAGCTTTCTAACTGACCATATTTTGGTTACCTTTTCCATTTCTATTATTTTTAATTCATAAAGTAAACTGATTTGAGCCCCATTCTAGTTTCCATCTGACATGGTGAAATACTTCCTTTAAATATTTTTTTGACTTCCTATCCAAATAGCTTTTAATTTAGAATAATTTATTTTGAGGCCAGATACTTCTGCATAATAGTCTAAAATTGACAGTGTATTGTGTAGAAATTCTGGAGAGCCATCAAAAATAAAACTAGTATCATCTGCATATTGTGATATTAAATATTCCTCTCCATCTATAGTGATACCTTTAATATTAGGTGAATTACAAACATATTTTGATGGCGTTTTGCCTTCTTCGATCCATTTAGATCTTGATCTTATCTAATAAACTTTTAAGTGTTTCTTGTCTCAGTTCTAATAATTCTCTTTTTTTTACTTTCAATAGTATCTAAGTCGAACATATTCTCATCTTCTTCTAGTGCTTTCATTTCGTCGCATATTGTTTGGTTCTATTTCATTATGTTTTTTTTTTTTTCTTTTTGTAAGCAGAAAAAGCTATTGTTTTACCCCTTATTTCCATAAGTAATGTTTCTAAAAAAAAGTTGACTATTTATTACAAATTGTATATCATCGTTTTAAAATCATATATTGGTACAGCATACTGACATTTTACTTTAATAATTATTTATTTTACGACATTTACATAATCCCTGTCCGTTAATAATGAATGATTAAATTTCCAAAGTCCTCTGCCTTTCTTTATTGGATTTAAAGTTAGAAATAGAACTACTCCTGAATGGTCTGATCTACAACTATTTTCAATTAAAACATTTTCAACAAAATACATTAGGTTATTGGATAACAAGAAATAGTCTAACCGAGCTCGTTTAACTGGGATTTTTTCCTCCAAGTATATCTTTTTTTTAAATGAGGATGTGATTCTCTAAATTGATCCTTAAGATCAAGTGTGTCTACATATTCCAAAAGCTTTTTCTGCGATTTTGGATGGTTGACGTTTACATAATTCTTCGTGTCTAATGTTTGGTTTAATACTAGATTAAAATCGCCACATAATATATAACTTTCGTTTTCGAAATCGTCAATATATTCTAGAATATTTTGAAAAACATTACGATCATCTATATTAGGTCCGTATATATTCACAAGGGTAATTCTTTCACCTTCTATAGTCATATCTACAACAATAAAATCACCTAAGTTGTCCATCTTGGTGTTATGTATCTCAAGCTCAAAATTATTATTATACAAAATCGCAACACCTCGTGCGTTTCCTGTATAAGAAGTGAATAAACATTTGTATCCCCCACTGAGTCTAAATATAAGGTTCTAGTTCTTTTTTGAATTGCGTATCTTGCAGGAAATAAATATTGAATTGTTCATTTTTTAAATAATTTAATATACCTTGTCTCTTTTCCGGATTCCCTAAGCCTTGACAATTGAGCGTAATAATTTTCAAACTGGCCATCGTGTCATCCTAAAGTATAACATAATGTATAGCTCGCTTCGAAATGATTTCTGATAAAACAGTCCCGAACTCTTTACTTAGTGCAAATTGTCCCTCTGAACACTGGACGATCAGACTGTTATCAATCATTATGGCGACACTAATTGTTGCGTTTATGGCTACTTTGCTGTCTTTGGTCGGATTACCTGACGGCGAACATACATCTTTTTAACATTCTTTTTCGCCCTTTGCCAATAAAGGTCACGGGTGACTGTTAATGTTTAACCATGTCGCTGTTTAAGCTCGATTTCGTAGAACCTGGGTTCTGATGAATCGATCCTGGACTCGTGTGGTTGACCTGAGACAACAAACAAAGGTTAATTGATTACGAGATTTAGCCAAATTAACAGTAGTAATCACTCAAACAGATTTATCCACCGCTCTGTGAAGTGTCAAAATCGCGAATGACTCCCTACTCATGTGTAGAGGGCTACTGGGTGTTGCACGTGAACATGTTCAGCTGTGTTTGGGTGTTAGGTCATGTAGTCATGAACGCTCTTTCCTAGGCAGTCATTTTTAAAGGTGATCTCTATTCCAATCATTGGTAATGAAATTTGCATTTTAAATTCCCCTATTTTTTGTGAAGAGTACACACACACACACACACACACACACACACACACACACACCAGGCCAATGATTTAATTTCGATATTTAGGGCCAAACTAAAAACAAAAAGTTTGTTTTGTTTAACGACACCACTAAAGTGCATTGATGAATTAATAATCGGCTATTGGATGTCAAACATTTGGTCATTCTGACTCAGTCATCAGGGAAAACCGACATTTTTCATCAGCAGCATATGATCTT
Source organism: Gigantopelta aegis (assembly GCF_016097555.1). Lineage (NCBI taxonomy): Eukaryota > Metazoa > Mollusca > Gastropoda > Neomphalida > Peltospiridae > Gigantopelta > Gigantopelta aegis. The sequence continues at coordinate 50,227,760 of NC_054710.1, forward strand.
TATATGCACTTTCTCACAGACACGAAAGCACATAACAGGGCTTTTGACCACGTGTGGTGCACTGGTTCAAACGAGAAGAAAACAAATCACTGGAATGGATCAACCGAGCGCTAAACCGTCTGAGCTAAATCCTGCCTAGCCAAACTAAAAGGTCAGCTAGTGGCATATGAGAACGTTAAACTAGTTACCTACCTAAAAGGTCAACTGTCCCGATCAGACGCCCGATCTTATCTGAGGCCGGACTCGGGATGGGCGTGTTCGAAACGCTAGTGGCATATGAACACGTTAAACTAGTTACCTACCTAAAAGGTCAGCTGTCCCGATCAGGTGCGCGATCTTATCGGATGGGCGTGTTCGAAACCCTAGTGGCATATGAGCACGTTAAACTAGGTACCTACCTAAAAGGTCAGCTTATCCAAAGGGCACGGCTAATACATCGCAATATAAATTATGGTATTTAACATTTCTGTATAATGCCCTAAGAGGGCGCGCACAAATTAATATTGTATTTATTGCTAAGCCTAACAAAATACATCGCGTATGTTTGATGAGGTGTATGTAACATCAGTGTTATGAGTAGAAACAAATTAGTTTAGTTTTATTGCCCCTTATAATTTTCTACAGTAGAAATATGACGGCATGTACAGCACTGGACAAATTAAGGCCGTGGTATGTGCTTTACTCTCGGTGGGAAAGTGCTTATACAAAATAGTGTCTTGCATTAGGAAAAATGTTTGACATCCAATAGCCGATGAGTAATTAATCAATGTGCTCCAGTCGTGTTATGCCAAACAAACTTTACATATAGAGCAAAACAACCTCTCAGTCATGGTTATTTCCTGTAAAAGTAATTTGTTTGAAAATTGCCATCGGCAGGCTGAAAATTGCTGTGAGTGGGACGTCTCACCCACAACAATTTTGGTTTTAAATGTCATTGATAAAAATGTTTTAAGTGAGTTCTATGGCTTTTCACATATTTTTGTTTCTGTTAATAGATGCAATATTGGGGGGGGGGGGGGGGGGGGGGGGGTTACCACAGCTCTAGAAAGTGTTTTACTGGTCTGAAGATAATATTTGTCAATAATTTAATTCAGTTTTGTTCTGTGGTAATTTAATATTGTAGTGCAAGTTTGTTTTTCTGTTGCTTTTTTTCAGGTGCTCTAACCAGTGTATCAATGTCTACCAAGCCATCCACCATAAGACAGGGGTCTCAACTGTACTGCGATGTGTAACCAATCCAACCTTCCCAGCAGCTACCATTATGTGGATATTAGACAACACAAATATAACACAAGGAGTTACGAGCACAACTGAAAGGGTACCTGGCAGTGGCTTTATCACTACAAGTTACATAACCAAAACCTATACCTCTAAAGACGATGGAAAAATGTTAGTGTGTTCAGCCACCAATGGAGAGTATACTGTCTCATCTCCAGCTTTGCAACTTAGCATCACAGGTAGGTTAATTTAGACGAATTTAATCCACTGTCATCCTATTGTTTGAATTTGATTTTGTTTTAAAACCCGTTATTTAACAAAATAAAGATTAGGCAAAAGTAATGTTGGCTTTGTGATGTCGAAAACATTCTTAGATGTCAGAATCATTTCATCGCCATATCAGTTTTCAACATGGAACGTCAAGCTAAGCCTGGCCTTAATTGAACTACCAATTGATGATAAACATACAGTCATTAAATATTTTTAAATTTATATAAGATTTTATATCAATGCAAAGTCCTGAAAACCGGACACGTCTAAAGACAGGACAATGTATTTGATTATTGGGTTTCCCTGTACAATATACTTTATATACCAGCCTTGGTGCCACTGTTGATTTAATGAAGCTTCTGCTACCATATATCTTTGCCCGTAAGTCAATTTGTTTTTAACTTCGGGGTCAACTTATAAAGGGGTCTTGTAGAATACAGGACATTGCATTTGGACATTTACTTTTTATAATTTCCAGGGGGACCATACCCACCAACTGCCTTAGAAACTCGATATTTGAGTCAGTCCCCCCCCCCCCCCCCCTCCCACACACACACATCAGTGTTCACTTGTTTCTGCCTTGCCTATGCAGCATGCCAGCATGCGTTCTAAATCTTACAATGTTTTGATTAATACAAATACATCAAAGCAAATACAACACTATTCACCAATTTATTTCACAAGGAGACTGACACAACTTAAGTGAATGACAACCATTAGGTATATTATGTTAGAAAGTTACTTGGACATATTAGAATATTATTCGTAATAGCTTCATCTTTACAAGAGACCGGATGGTTCATGTGGATATTCTGCTTTGTTTTTATCCGGAACAGAACTCTCTTTTCCTCGGAGTTAGTTACGGGCCAGCGAGAAGACATCAATTTGTTCCAAACTAGCTCATGGGATTCTATTTTAGTTGAATCAGAGATAAATAATACTCATTTTGTCTTTAAAATGTTATGTGGAAGTGACCTACAGTCCATTTTAAGACCAGTGGTGGATCTGAGGAAGCCAGACTTCGTTAATTATTTATATCAACTAAATTTCAGTGTTAAATAGTTATAACAAATACTACAATACAAGATTCAAAATTATGTGAAAGTAAAAGCATGAATAATTATTTGTGTTAATTATTGGGAATATAACGAATACAGTAAAATAGATTTGAACAGTTTCTCTCACAGTTAATATTTGTATTATAAAGCTAACCATTAAGTAAAAGTCTTGTTTGTGGGGGTTTTTTTTCCTTTTCTGGGATTTTCTTTCTTGTTGTGATAACATTTAAAGCAGTAGTGTGTCTGTAATTATGAAGAACGTTTGTAAGTTAAATTTTCTTACATTTACTCATTTGTTTTAAGACCCTTTATTCTCAAACCTCTGGCCACAACTTGTGCTAAACATAATAATGAACGTTTTTAATTCTACGTGATTGTGAACAGAAAAGTAACGTTTTACGATTTTATTTTTAAAATATCAATCAAAATATCAGAAAATATAAATTATTGAAAACAGTGCATGTGATAAAGAGCTCGTTGATAAAAAATGTGACTGCTGAGCTGAGCTAAAACAGTACTTACGTGCTTCTCTTACACACCCGTTGGTGAGAAAACCATGCATTATTTTTGGTTACATATGGTTGTTAACATATGTACCTGTGTTAACAAGTACAAGACACACGACTGGCTGCTCCTAGGTAATGACCAGGTCACCAATGCCACACATTCCATGAAAAACTACATGATGGAAATTGATTAGACTGGCGTATAGTTAACCTGACATTCACGTGTCTGTGACGTGTAAGTCAGCTACAAGTGCAAAGTTCATTTCCTAGTGATTTGGTATAATAATCAAAACTAATTTCTTCCAGACTGATATATAATGGAATATTTTTGAATAATTAGATAGAATGGCTTGTCACATTGAACCACCACCACGTAAGTCGTGCATCTTAAAGCAAGATTATTTTTCGCTAAATACATACCACTCACAAAAATGTCCACAATGTGATGGGCAGTGTGGTGAGGATTTTTCTGAGAAAACAACAACAACAGCACCAATAATATAACGTGTTTCTTGTAATCAAAGTAAATTTCCATTCCATCCTCATGTCAATATCTTATCCAAGAATTTTCCTGCCAAGCGTTTTGGAAAGAAATTAACTGACATGGGGCGAAAAGGCTTCATACCACACCCAGTCAAAATAATATGAAACAATTTTTATAATATAAATAAAAAATATAACCAAAGCTGTGTTGTAAACATTTGGGTGCATACCGACAGTTGGGGGTGAAGTAGACTGAGGGCAAACAAGTATTTATTTTATTATTTAATTGAAAATTAATATAATTATAGTATTATTTAGCAGCAGTAGTACGTCATATGCTTTGGACGCTTCCATCTCACTTGAAGAGTATTGCTGGCTAGCTATAGACGGGTTTTTCCGATTGTCGCCCAGCAGTTTATGACATTGTCAATACATGGCGTAACCGTACGGCCTCCATTAAGGTAGTGAAATGCACGCAACAATAACATGTGACGGCATTGCAGCTGGGTGCAATTTCAGTATTTGTGACTTTCTTGGAGCATTTTGTAAAAGCAAAACCAGTCTCTCAGATAATTCAAACTGATTTAAAGATTGTATATTCATATCAATGTCGGTGGAAATCTGTGAATGATTAAAAACATAAATAGTAAAGCATCTATACACGCAAGTACAAAAGCATAGCGAATAAATTAAACACACGCATTGAACTCGATATAGGTGACATGGTTACATTGTTACATTCTAGAGGGGCAGGCGATATTCTAAAACTTTCAATTGCCTTCCGGGCAAGTAACTCTCAGATCAAACACACACACACACACACACACACACACACACACACACACGCACACACACACACACACGCACACACACATGCACACGCACGCAAACTACATAGGAGATGAATGGCTGGACAAAGAGAGAAAGCGAGACGGGGGTGGGAATCAGTTTCATACTTGCACAACCATCGAAGTCTCTGAACGGCCTCGCGGTCTTAGCTAAGCGTTGAAATGGTGGACAACGCTTGCTTCTGACTACGGAATTACACAAATCGCAAGTGTATAAAAGGGAAAAAGAGGCAGTTTGTGTTCGGAATTCCAGTTGCCTGGCGGATGACTGAATTGTAAATTTACTCTTCCAAGCAAATATTTACTCGTCTGGGGCGAGCGAACAAGTAGTTTCGGTCAGCCGTGTTCCAGTATGGGGAATCTATGCCAATTTAATGGATTTTTTCACGATTTCTTCTAACTTTAGTTATTATAATGTTGAAGTACTAAAGTCCAAACCAAAGTGTTAACAACTTTGATAAATTACTCTCCTACCTTCAATTACCGTCGGATTCCCCCCAAATGTTGTCCAGACACAAATCTTGATCAGAGACACATATGGGAGACTGTTAAGATATCAGTAATAAGTGGGTTATGTAGATAGTTAAATAAGTAATAATAAAACTGTCCCAGTTTATTTCCAAAGACGCATTCCGAACGCATGTGCATTCCATTATTTCATCATCACCACGTCCTAAGTGATCTGGACACATGAAATCAGTTAGCCAATTCAAACAATCCGTCGCTCATAATCCTGCCATGATCTTCGCAATCGTTCCCAGTATAAACCTATTGTAAAAAACCCCACACGAAAACAAAATGATTGAAAATCACTTACTTCTCCTGATCGTCTGGTGGAATTGTGGGAATGGTAAGATGAGTCTATATTTTGAAAGGTATACATGATGCCTCGGTTGATAACGTTATATTGTCTCAGGCCGAAACGCCATTGGAAATCTTGGTGTGGCCAGTGTACGTCACAATCAATGGGGTTTCCGTAAACAGAACTCGTGCTACGTTACTAACTCTGGAGCCGTGTTAACAGTCGACGTGTACCTTACTATAGACGAGTTTATTTGTCAATGACGTCAAAGTACTGTGCAAGGCCATGTTTAGAATCACGTGATCGGTCCGCTATTAAGGGAGTGAAACTCGAAAAATAATATGTGAAGGCATTGCATCTGGGTGCATTTTCAGTATTTATTACCTTTTTAGTGCATTTTGTGAATACAAAACCAGTATGTCGAATAATACAACTTCACTTAAAGATTGTAGATTCATATCAAAAGTGGGTGGAAGTGTATTAATCATTAAAAACGTAAATAATAAAGCATGTATATATACACGCGAATACAAAAGCATAACGAATAATTTAAACGTAAGCAAGCAAATATAATTTCCCTGGACACTTATATAGCCTAATATATTGAACTTTAAAACAACGTTTTAGCCTCAGCGGACGAGGATATCAGAATACCACCCCCCCCCCCCCCCCCCCCCCCCCCCCCCCCCCCACCCAGCCTAAGCTTCTGTTTTGTTTGTACTTGTCTTGGATTTCACCAGTACGTGTCAGAGGGGTTCGTTTTGAAATTAACTAGTCTATACAGTGGCGGATCCAGAAAATGTTTTTTTATGAGGGGGGGGGGGGGGGGGAGGGGGGGGCAATGACATGAGGCAGAATGCCATGGGAAGTTTGGGTAGGATCGTAAAAAAAATAAAAATAAATTAATATACAATAAAATTATTACTGTCACAAAAGTTGGGTGGGGAGGTACCCTGTCCCCCTAGATCCGCCTCTGATACAGAAACATGTGTGACTAATCAGACTCGCGTTTTCGGGGTAAATTAGTGTTATGCATTGTGGTTGATTTTTTTTTTTCAAGAAACAAATTATAATAATTTAAAATATATATATTATAATTATAAAATAATAAAAAAAAAAAAAAAAATTATTATTATATTTTGTATTTGTATTATTATTAATTCATTAATTTATTATAATAATAATAATAATAATAATAATAATAATAATAGTATTAATTAAATAAATAAATAAAATAAATAAAACGAATTATTTAAAAATCAACAAAATGGATGGGGTGCTATTTTCAGTGTGGCATGCATGCGTGCTACGTCAGTAAAGTATAATAATAACTCGTATGTATATATATATATATATATATATAATAATAATAAATAAAATAAAAATTAAAATAAATAAGAGATAAATATTTGGCAGTGTGAATTACGTCCTACTTCAAGCCCATGTGATCAATTCTGGACTATCACAGAACTAATAACAGCAACGGCTAAACGTTGACATCTAATAACAGTAACGTTGACATCTAATAACAGTAACGTTGACATCTAATAACAGCTAAACGTTGACATCTAGATCTAAGGTCAGTTTTTGTTTATTTTTTAAATGGTACACCACGTGGTTTTTTTTTTTACAAACGTACACACATGAAATACTTTTTTCTCTCTATATTTTAGGATCCATTGTGTAAAGTTTCACTTAGTAACCATCAAAGTTATTTACACTTGTGTGTTTAATTTATTCGCTATACTTTTGTATTGGCGTGTATAGGTGTTTAATTATTTATGTGTTTAATCATTCACAGATTTCCACCGATATTGATATGCATATACAGTCTTTAAATGAGGTTGAATTATCCGAGAGACTGGTTCCAAAAAGGTCATAAAGACTAAAATTGCACCCAGCTGCAATGCCGTCACATGTTATTGTTGCATGAATTTAACTCCCTTAAAGTCGGTCGCATGGTTAAACCATCTATCGACAATGGCATAAACTGCTGGACCCATATTCACAAAAAGGTGTAAAGTTACGTCTGCAACTAGCACTTACGTGTGCCGTAGATTTACGTTTACGTGCAGGAAGCACCTTGTTCTCAAAGACGGTTGTAAATGTAAACATAACTTAGTTGGACGTAGATCTACGATTTCACTCTCTCATCGGAGAAATTAAAACAAAACAAAAAACCCAAAAAAATATTAGAAACGATGGCTACCAGATAAATAACTAAAGTAAAATCCCTGGGTAGATTGACTATAATATAAGTGGTATTTACGGTTATATTGCTGTGATTAATGTCCTGCTATAGTCGCTGTGGTTCTGTAATCAAGTGCGCACAGATAATGTTTTTTTTTCAGACGACGACACTCTCTCTCTTTGGTCACGTGATCTCTTTCATCCAGCCATCGGGCTTAATTTTTCCGCCGGATCACTTTATGGTTAAACAGTTAAATAACTTGAAACTGTTTTATGAAAACATCAACCAAGGCAACTATTTCACACTATATTACATACCTATCAAATAACTGGTCTGTCATATATTACCCTATATGATGTGGACTTACTAACTAAATACTTTTTTTTAAATTTTTTATTTTATTTTATTATCCCAGCAAAAACAATTTGGAATGTCAGGGATGGGGCCCTGAATCATTACCTTACACACATGTATAGACATAACTGCACAAAATGAATGAATGTTTGTTTAATGACACCCCAGCACAAAAATACATATCGGCTATTGGGTGACACATAACCGCACAAAGAAAAAACAAGTTATACCAAGGCAACAACACACCCACATAAACTCTCTCTCTCTCTCTCTCTCTCTCTCTCTCTCTCTCTCTCTCTCTCTCTCTCTCTCTCTCTCTCTCTCTCTCTCTCTCTCTCTCTCTCTCATGTACATAGATACACACACACATTCGGTCTTACACACACACACACACACACAGAGAGAGAGAGAGAGAGAGAGAGAGAGAGAGAGAGAGAGAGAGAGAGAGAGAGAGAGAGAGAGAGAGAGAGAGAGAGAGAGAGAGAGAGAGAGAGAGAGAGAGAGAGAGAGAGAGAGAGAGAGAGAGAGAGAAGATTGATGTAGAAAAAGAGCAACAGGTTTTAAACAAGTCTCGAGTTATATATTATCTATCATACGTAACAAACTATATTATCAACCTTACATTTCTCTGCTATTATCAATATGTTCCTATTAATTAGTACTCGTTTCCAAAACACTGAACCAAGGTGACCAATACTCAAAAAAATCCTTTATAGTTAAACTTTTATAAAATCAAAAAATTTCAACATTCAACTTTTCGTATATAATATTTTTTAATGGCATCTTTGTTCAATTTGGCTTTTCTTATTTTCATAATATAATGTAATATTTTATATTGACAATTAACCAGTTTAAAAATTAGTGGGTTTTTTTTATATATATAATTCCAAACAGTACCACATATTTATCAAACTTCGTATGTTCAACTTTGTTCAGTGTCCACTGTTCCACTGCATTCCATAAGACAGCAACTTTAGGGCATTCATAGAATAAATGTCCCAGGGTCTCTGGTTGAAGTTGACAAAAATTACAAATAGTAGAATCCACATATTTGATTTTGTATAAAAATGTGTTTGTTGCTATTATTCTGTGTAAGACTCTAGCCATTCTAAGCCATATAAGAGTAGGATCTTTTAAGTTTCAAAAAGGTATACTGTAATATTTGTTCCATTCATCTAAGGAAAATGTACACCCTTTTTCCATATATTTTGCTTGTGAAATTGGGCAAATACTAGAACATTTTTATATTTTATACATTACCCGACTACCCTTTTCCTCTTTTAAAAAAATCTGTAATTTATAAGATAATATTGAGTTATTCATTACAGGATATATTTGGTTTACTTGTGTTTTACAATGTTACAGAATAACTTTACAGCATTTAACAAAGAGGCATATTCAAGGAAATTTGTTTTTAAATTATATTTAATTCTGAATGTATTATAATGAATGAAATATCCATATTAATCCATCAAATCTTGAATAGACACAATACCTTTTTCAAAATATGTCTTGTAAAAAATAGGCTTTCTATCAATTGTTATTTTACTATTGTACCAAATGTTACAGCTCATTAGTTCTTCCATTTTCTCAAATATTTGTTTCTGCTGAATCAATATGTAGAACATTTTTCCAAAAAGGATTAGTTAGTTTCTTATCTTTATATTGAATAAAATAATCTCCATAAGAAACTAGCTTTTGAGTGGTTAAACCTGTAACAGTTTCAAAAAGAGTTTTCCATTTAGAATTGGATGTAAGAATTCTTCTGATCCATGTGGATTTTAATGCAATTATAAAATTAGAAATATGTAACATTTTCAAACCACCATTTTCATAGTCTTGTACAAACATTTTCCTCTTTATCCTTTCTGGTTTATTTTTGCCAAATGAAGCTGAAGAACAGTTTATTTATGTTTTTAATAAATATTTCAGGCGGATTTGGAAGAGAAATAATCAGATGAGTTATTTTAGGGATTATTAGGGTTTTCAGAACAATAATTCTACCTAATGCTGTTAATTTTCTTGTAGACCATTGTTTTATTAATTTTTTCATCATTAATATTTTCGGTTCAAAATTTTTAATAACAATATCTTCAACATTTACAGAAACATTCACCCCTAAAAGAGTAAATTTGTGAAATTCATCCAAGATAAAGGTTGTATCATCTGCATATTGCGTTATGAGATACTCTTGTCCATCAATTTATATTCCTTTAATATTCTTATTATTTCTTATTAATATTGATAGAATTTTAGCACATATTATAAAAATATACGGGGAGAGAGGGTCACCTTGCCTACATCCTCTTTCTAGTTTAAAACTTTCAGATAAAAAAAACATTTTGTATTATTCTTGCCTGAGTTATGGTAAAATGTTAGAATCCAGTTTTTTTTACGGACATTTTAAAATTGAAAATATCTAGAGCTTGCTGAATAAACTGCCAAGAAACCGAATCAAAAGCTTTTTCAAAATCTATTAACAACAACATACCTGGTATATTATGGACATCTGTGTATTGCATAATATCATATACTAATCTGATGTTTTCCTTTTATGAAACCAGTTTGATCATCTGATATAATTTTATGTAGGAGCTTATTGATTCAGACCGGTCTCGGTGGCGTCGTGGCAGGCCACCGGTCTACAGGCTGGTAGGTACTGGGTTCGGATCCCAGTCCAGGCATGGGATTTTTAATCCAGATACCGACTCCAAACCCTGAGTGAGTGCTCCGCAAGGCTCAATGGGTAGGTGTAAACCACTTCCATCGACCAGTGATCCATAACTGATTCAACAAAGGCCATGGTTTGTACTATCCTGCCTGTGGGAAGCGCAAATAAAAGATCCCTTGCTGCTAATCAGAAGAGTATCTCATGTAATGGCGACAGCGGGTTTCCTCTCAAACATATGTGTGGTCCTTAACCATATGTCTGACGCCATATAACCATAAATAAAATGTGTTGAGTGCGTTGTTAAATAAAACATTTCTTTCTTTTATTGATTCGGTTGGCAATGCAACCAGAGGCTATCTAATATACACAATTTAATAACGTGATTGGTCGCCAATTTTTAAAAAACGGTTTTGGTTTATCACATTTTGGGATGCAGGTAATTATTCCTAATTTTTGTGTACAAGATATTTCTTTGAAATTATAGCCACAATTAATCGATCTTACAATAAAATGACCCAAGTCGATCCAAAACATTTTAAAAAACTCTGCTGAAAAAACATTTGATCCAGGACTTTTGTCTTCTTTTTTTTTACTTTTAAGAAATGCTAATGCTGCGTGATACTCTATTTCTCCTTCTAGTTTTTTAGCTTCAGCATTAGTTAATTTATTAAAATTAGCTTCTCAAATATTTGTTCAATATTACCATTAGTTTCCAAATTATTGCTTGAATATAGTTTAGTGTAGATTTTTATTTTTTTTTCATTTAAAATTTGTTTTTGGTCCCTTATTAAAATACCATCTATTAATTCTATTTTAGAAATACACTTACTATAAAAAAATTCTAGACTCCAAATAGTTAGGTTTTTCACCCTCCTCAATCCATTTTGCTCGCAATCTAATAAACTTTTCTTTTAATTTTTCTTTCCTTCTGGATCTCCCAATCCCTGACAGTTAACTGTTAATATTTGTAAAGACATTTTTTGCAGAAATTATGGAATGCAGAAGGCTTAACAATACTAAATAGGCAAAGGAACACTACAAATGAAAGATGAACATTATTAATAAAAACATAAGTGGTTTTGTTGAATACAAACAACGGGCTCCAAAACTTGTGTCTAATTTAAAAAAAATATGTATACAAAAGGAAAGGAATGATACAGTACAATAAACGAGAAGGAGAAATAAAACTCAATTTTGTTTCCACCCATTGGTCATTGTTAAAAGCAAGCCTGATCAGTTAGTGAATGATTGATTATTATTTTTTATTTATTTTTTTTCTTTTTTTTTTTTTTTTTTTTATTTTTTTTTTTCTTAATAATAATAATAAAACAATATATATATATATATATATATATATATATATATATATATATAAGTTGCTAATCATTGATAACCTTATGTCTACAGGGCCTGAAATGTTAGCTATGTTCAACAATGCCATGTAAGACTTTCAGAAATTACGACACTCTTTTTTAGATGAGAAAAGGATAACAAACCCTGGTATACAAACATCATGATAAGATTCTATGATGATATGGCCAAAACCTAATTAAGTGATTAATAAACCTGGCACAATGGGCATAGTATATTCTGCTTACCAAGTCTCTTCAACACCATATTATTAGCTGCCTACTAAGAAGTTTTAAGAACATTCCAGTCCCTGTAACAATATATAGATAGAGGCTGCATGCTGCTATTGCATAATAGGCCTGTACTAAAATATATATACAAGTACACTTAATCCCTATCAGAGTTATCTTAGAATAGTTACATAATAAGCATCAAGCAGCGAGCCCTGCTTTAATATCAGGAAAAAACATATGTTGACACTGATCACCTATTAATGAACATACCAATGCTATGGGTTTATTTAAAGAAAAAAGCAAACAATAACTCAAAAAGTAATAGTTTGATAAATAATGAAATGCATATGACATTAGCTAAAGTGCACATGGATTAAAATAATAAATAAATATATATGTAAAAAAAAAGAAGAAAAAAAGTCATAGGGCCTAATACCTTTATATATATCCTTAATAATTGTTCTAGCGCAGATGATTGTCAATAATAATAAAACTAATAGTAATAGCAGTAATATTAATAAAATAAATAAATAAAATACATAATATGTAAATAATAAAGTAAATAAATAATTAAAAACAATTGTTTTTAAAAGAAAACCAAAACCATGAACACTTCAAAATCCCACTTGAGTTAGCAGTGATGTCTGTGAACTGTTCATATTCGTTATTTATTAAATAAATCAGTTTCTATATAGATAGGCCTAACAAAGTTTTTACCCAGAGAAAATCCGAACACATTTATCAAACAGTTTCGTCACATAATGTCAGATTAAACGAACTATAGTTAGAGTTTATGTTTTGTTTCCCATCAGTTTGACTATTTCTTCAAAGGGAGATAACTGGAATTTCTTTCCTTCCTTAGATGTTCCATAGACTGTCATTGAAATACCATGCATTTTCGATTGCTTGATGCTTGTTCAGCCGATTGATGAACTGTACATTTGTTTTAGTAACACCATCTGCTATTCGAATAGAATGTTGTTCTTTAAGCCGTTTCCTGGTTCTCATGACCTGAATCTTGACCTCTGAGGAAGAACATTTAACCAGAAGTGGCCATGCAATTGACTTATCTGCATGTGGAATTTTGTGTATTGCAACCACTTCATTCCTGCTGATTGAAACTCCTCCTTTATCTTTCAAAATGTTTGAGAATTCTTCAAACGATTTTCATCCAAAGTCTCGGGGAAATCAAATACTTTAATATTGTTTTTCCGTGAATATTTTTCATTGTAGTTTGCTAGAGAGATAGCCTGGTTTACACGAGATGTCAGTGTTCATGCATTATTTTCATACTACTTATCTCTTCTTCCTGCTTTTTCATAGCTTCAGCCAACTGTTCATGTTCAGTCTTTGTGTTAAATAACTCACTTTTCATTTTGTCATGATCTAGTTCATTTGATTTCCCGTTTTAGATTATCTCGGATAGCATTAACTGCAGCATCCACCGCTGACTCTATCAGGTCTTTAAGTTCACTTCTTCTTGTTTTTGGAATGTCAGTAAGGGCAGCATGTATCTCTGCCAGTTCATTTGTTATATCTGTCAGGTCAGCTTTTTTAATTGGCATACTTAATGTCGAGTCAGACCATGGATCTACACCCAGTTCTATACTACGTCACGCTTTAACGAATGTGAACACAGTTCGGTAATCCACAAGAATGGCCCGAGCACGATCCTTTGACAAGAATGGCCCGAGCACGATCCTTTGACAAGAATGACCCGAGCACGATCCTTTGACCCGTCCTCCACGATTTATACACGAATAAGCGTTTTGATACTAATATATCACATAAAGTTTGCATTCATTCACATGTGTAACAAATAATACCAGAGAATGATAACTTGAAAATGTTTAAGTCGTATATATTTCCTCTGGTCCACTATACATGTAATGCACGAGCGCGACCTTTCACCTCGGATCCAAAGCATTCACTATTGAACGTTAAATTTTTACATTTTATTCAGTTAGAAATTAACTCTTTTTTTCATGCCACAAACATTCCGTGAAACATTCACTTACATCAGCAACTGAAATGAAAGTCTTCTGTTCACCGTTTTACATAGTTTTAGGATATTTAAACACTTGCGTCTATTTTTGGTCCAAGAGAGACAACCCCCCCCCCCCCCCCCCCCTCACAAAAAGGATGGAAAGGGTCCGCATCAGCCAGAAAAATTTAATTTCTGTCCTGTTTTCTCTTCTCATTTTTACATACTTACCTGAGAAGAAACCCCTATAAAATTATGTTTTTCCCCCAGTTACCTTAAATCCAACCCCCCTTCCTGGGCCATCTTCTATTGTTACCCAATTAACTATTCCCCAAGTGGATGCTGACACCAACCATTCACCTGAAAAACAATTAACTGAATAATGTTGTTAGACCTGAAATAAAACATTAAGATTAGCCATAAAAACAATAATTAGATCAAGTACAGATCACATTACTAGAATGTGTAATTATGAATGATATGGAAGGGTGTTCTCAGCCACTGCCGGGATTGAACCCGTTCCATAAACCTGACCACCATTAAAAGAACCAAGCCGAATTACGGAAAAAGACAATTATAATGAAAGAACTTAACCAATCCTAAGAAGCACAACATAGAACAGACACCTTACTCACCACCTCCTTCAACTATACTCACTGTGGTGAGTCTGTTCCACACACGGGACAGATATACAGGTTCATGGTACTACCTTCTTCCGGTGTGACCTCCACACACACACCATGATACCATTCTTTGCATCGGTCACACTGGATCATGAACGCACCTGTATACGGCTCCAGACAAAAACAATAAGTCGTTTGACTTTTTGCCCCTGTGTTAGTCTTAGTTTGTTCTCCCTCTGTAGATTTTTCCTTTTTTCTGGCCCAGCAACTCTCCCTTTGCCTGATCCAACCATGGTGGAACTCTCCGATCATTGCACAAATTTAATCGGTCATGGTTGATCACTAACACCCCGTTCCGGGGCTGTACTTTGTACAGATATGGGGAAATGCATTCCCTTATCAGCCCAGGACCTTTCCATGGTGGGCTTAGTTTTTTTGTTTTCCCCTTTAATAACAGCTGCGTCCAACACATACACATACTCTCCTACTATAGCTTTAATTACGGTTAGATTTTCTCGATTTTTGTCTAGACAGAAATTGTAAAAATAAATATCACATTGGCATAGATTCCACATATTAGAATGTAACCGTGTCACCTATATCAACTTCGCTGAGATGTTGTAGGACAAAAAAAAAAAATGTGATTTTGTGTTGTCTGCCATTTATCTTTCTTATGGAATACGCTTCAAGAGGGTGAAAGCCTCCAAAAAATGTGACGTAATTAATATGACACAATGATGATTGCCTACGCCATAACACATGCCATGACGTTGTTAGATTACGTCACATCCTTCCAGCCCTCTTGAATATTATCCCATTAAAAAAGCAAAATGGCAGACAACATGTCTTTGTTTTTCCTAAGAGATATCAGCAAAGTCAATATAGGTGACAAAATGTGGATTCTGTGTCAATGCAATGTGGGGGTTTTACGATTTGTGTCTGGACAAAATGTTAGATAAATCTAAAGGTAATTAAAAACAGAAGACTAATTTATTGTAGGTATTTTTCAGACTTTAATTAATGTTGAATTCACGTGACCTCTAATATTGTTAAATTATGTCTGTTAAAGCACAGTAAGTAGAATAAAACTGTTATAATTTGTTCTAATTTCCATTAATAATCATACTTATATGTACCTAGTGTTTGATTCGTTGATTCTGTCATTTCGGACTTTGAATCAAGGACACAGTTTATGGTCTAAGCATGTACAAATATGCTATTGCACATCTGACAAAGGAGACAATTCTGCTGTAGAGGTTATGACTCGGGTTGTATAGCATTGGATAAGTATGAATAATAATGAAATTTAGAATTTTTTATTTCTAATTATGAAGTTTTCATACTTAATTTCAGGTGTGGCAATACATCTCACTGGTCCCATTAATGCTGTACTACATGAAAGCTACACCTTCCAGTGCTATATGTCACCAACAGATCAGATCATTAATCCTATTGGTTTGCATAGGCCCGGTCCTATCTGTGCACTTCGACCAAACTGTCAGCAACTATTTGCTGCTCCAGGTTACTCCTGCACATGCGCTGGTGTCATTGGAACGACCACAATCTACAATATGACAATAAGCAGTGTCAGATATATAGACGATAACATATGGACGTGTGTACATGGTGCAGATGACTTTAGCGATGGTTTCCAGGTACCAGTTCATTGTAAGTTTGTTTTATCTGAATTTACCTCCTTTTTTTTTTTTCTTTTTTTTTTTTAGTATCTTATATTCATGCATACATAATTTACTATTGACTGTCACCATCAGAACAATTAGGTGATGTGCATAAGCATGTTTTTTAATCAGGGCTTAAGCTGTTGTTCGCCAAAACGGTTTCATGTGCATCTCTCACAACCCACTGCATTAATGTGTTCATGTAGGAGCCAGATGGCGACTACTTCTACTTTTATATGGATAGTATGGAATGGTTTAGTCACTAGTGCCCGTGATCGATGGGATTCACTACTTCTACTTTTATATATATAGTGTAGAATGGTTTAGTCACCCGTGTAACATGGGATTAACTACTTCTACTTTTATATATATAGTGTGGAATGGTTTAGTCACTAGTGCCCGTGATCGATGGGATTCACTACTTCTACTTTTATATAGATAGTGTGGAATGTTTTAGTCACTAGTGCCCGTGATCTATGGGATTCACTACTTCTACTTTTATATAGATAGTGTGGAATGTTTTAGTCACTAGTGCCCGTGATCCATGGGATTAACTACTTCTACTTTTATATATATAGTGTGGAATGTTTTAGTCACTAGTGCCCGTGATCGATGGGATTAACTACTTCTATTTTTATATAGATAGTGTGGAATGTTCTAGTCACTAGTGCCCGTGATCGATGGGATTCACTACTTCTACTTTTATATATATAGTGTGGAATGTTTTAGTCACTAGTGCCCGTGATCGATGGGATTCACTACTTCTACTTTTATATAGATAGTGTGGAATGTTTTAGTCACTAGTGCCCGTGATCCATGGGATTAACTACTTCTATTTTTATATAGATAGTGTGGAATGTTCTAGTCACTAGTGCCCGTGATCGATGGGATTCACTACTTCTACTTTTATATATATAGTGTGGAATGTTTTAGTCACTAGTGCCCGTGATCGATGGGATTCACTACTTCTACTTTTAAATAGATAGTGTGGAATGTTTTAGTCACTAGTGCCCGTGATCCATGGGATTCACTACGTCTATGTAAATGATCACTATTAGAAAAAGTATTTTCAAAAACTCTTCCTCGACCAAATCGTGAGTGTCCTTTATCACTTGATTATCTTAAATATTGTCCTCTGTCTCTTTCTTCTTGCTTTCTGCTTTTAATTATTCTTTTCTTTGACTCTACACATGTCTCTGCTTGTTTCACCATCTTATCTGCACACTCTGGTGTTCTCCCTTTTAAAAACAATTTTAATGCAATACTTGCATAATTTATGAGCTGTTCCCTTAATAACAAATCTAACAACTCATCAAAATCTTCATTAATTCCACTAATTTTAATCCATCTATTTAAGTATTATGTCACTCTAGTCAGAAATGTTTTACTCTGTTCTCCTATATCTACTTTCGCTGTTCTAAACCCTTCCTGAGTCAAATCATACCTGTATAACAGAGCAAGCTTCATACTTAGCCGTATGCAGACATATCTAGCTCTACCTTTCAATGTTCCCAAATGAATTGTCTAGTTTTTCTTTGTTGACCTCTGTGCTATCGATATCCTTGCATAGCTTGTTGAGAATGCATCCCTGTCATCTCGGCCATCCTAAAATACATTAATTTTCAGTTTTACTTTGCATACACCTACATCATCACTTAACAAACCTGAGCAGTAACCTTTTCCCATTATTCTTATCTAATTCGAACTCACTCGCGTGCTATCTCTTCTCTTTCACATTCCTTTCCTCTTTTTCCATCAGCCAATGCCTTTCCCTTATTTCTGCTAACTCGCTTTCCCTTTCAGATAACTTTTTGACTGCTTCTCTTCTCCTTGCTTGCTCTACCCTTTTTAATCTCATTTGTTCTCACCATTCTTCGATCTGTACTTTGATAAATTTCTCCAGCTTGCCTTCTCCGGCCCTAACGCCATTTCTACCTCAATAAACTTTTCAAACTCCATACTAACTACCAGAACAAAACCCCGAAGTACTACTGCATTAACATCACTCCTACACAATCAAACTACACTAATAAAATACTAATTGTACCTATTTACATACATCTTTGGTCATGACTGTTCACAAATAATTTAAATTTAATAATAAAAATATTTTAATAAATTTAAATAAATAATTTTTGATGGACTACTGTAGAATAAGCATGTATTTTACATCATAAATTACTTATTAAACTTAATCACTGAGTTGATATCTACTTAAGAATTTGTCACCCATGACAAAAACAAATTGTTTTAATTGATTTGGGCGAAAAGACCCATTGACGGCAAATTTGAGTTAGCCGATGGCTATGTTTTTAAACTGACTTTTGCAGCAAATAAAGTTAACTGAAAGTCATTTTTCTGTATGCACATAAGACCTACCTCTTATTTTGCCCATCAATATCTGGTACAAAAAGGTTGGTACAATGTACAAGCTGATTCATCTTTTATGTAGTTGCACCGGAGATATTGTCCTTCTGACATTCTCAGCATTTGTTTTGGTAAATGAATGAATGTTTGTTTAACGACACCCCAGCACAAAAATACATATCGGCTATTGGGTGTTTTGGTAAATGGATCAGTTTTAATATTATTTTAAAGAAGATTTCAAGATCTGAAAAATAATAAATATTTTTTAAAGTGATCCCATAATGTGGGATAAAATGTTTATGTTCTTTTCATTTTTTTTTTTTTTCTAATGAATCAAACTCATTGATATGATATCGATAGCTGATAAAAGTAGTTTTGTTTTTGTAAAGCTGGTGTACATGACACTACCATCCCTAAAAAATTAAAAGTTTCTAATATTGTATTGGGAATTGCTGAATAAACAAATGACAGTAAGTAAAAATCACCAGTTACAACCAATTAAATCTGCAATTGAGGACAAAATATCAAACGAGAGTCAGTGGACACAAAAGACAGAATGACCGTTTTGATCACATGACAAATTTTGTGCCAAATAAGGCGGAGGTGTTTCAGTCAGATTGCCAAAAAGAAAACAAAAAGAAAAAAAAACAAATTCATTGCTCATTGTGTTTCAAATATACAAATGGATTCTGGTATGGGACACAATAGAGGCTGTTAAAAATACTGTTAAGTACATAATGGTAATGGTAAGCTACTGAAGTTTTTCTTCCTTTGCGTTTTCGTACACACAGTGGCTTGTTTCCTTTGATGTCCAGTGCGCAGACTGACCAATTAATGTTTTTCATTATGAAAAAGTCTTCATTTTGAAATAGCGGAAAAATAAAGAGGGGCACAGAAAAATAAAGAGCAGCAAACATGAAAACCAGGCTGAAAAACGCAGTGAAAATGTATATTATATAATACAGAGGATGTGCATGCCTAGTTCCATCGAGTGGTACTAACTAAACACCCATAATTCCATCCAGGACCCTAACACCCGTTTTAAATACTGGCCTATACATCTTGCCATTGGTGAGGAGCTTTACCGACGGCAGTAGTTTGTATCTGGTAGCACAAAAGTGCCATCTGTGATGCCTCCGACCAATGGCAGTTTATATCTCACTGACCGCAATCGCCATTAAATTTACATTTATGAGTAACACGAAATCAGTTGTTCGCATGCTTGACATTTAATTCTGCAGAATGTTTGTTACTTTGTGGGGCCATGACGTATTCCAGTAATATAAAGCACTCGACTGGTGAACAATCAATCTAGGATTGATCCCTGTTGATGGGACCATTGGGCTATTTCCCATTTCAGCCAGTGTGCCACAACTGATATAGCGAGGGTTGTTGTATATATGTACTATCCTATCTATGGGATGATGTATGAAAAACATTTTTTGTTGCCAAATGAAGATTAACCCATAGAATGGCGGCAGCGAGTTTTCACTAACATTATCTGTGTGGTATGATGCCATATAACAGTAAATAAAAAGTAAGTAAAAACATTTTTTTTTTTTTTTTTTTTTTTTGAACGTTTCAGCTCTTGTGGATAATGTCAGCATTGAAATACCTGGACCAATGGCAGGTTCAGTTAACATAAAAGAAGGGGAATTGGTTGTTTTTACCTGTGTCATACAAGGTGCCAAACCAGCTCCCAGTGTCTCGCAGGTCACGTGGTACAGAGAGGTGTCACCAGGCAATAACGAGTCACTGCCAGGAATTCCAGGAAACACGACCACCTCAGACAGAACCACATCAATCAATCTGACGTACACGGCTCGCAGACACGATCAGGGCGAGAAGGTGTTCTGTGCTGCAACAAACAGCTTCATGGTAAACCGGAGTGCCCCTGCTGTTATCTCAAGTAACAGAATACAACTGAACATCCAGAGTAAGTATATGATGATTTGGAGTCTATGGGCAAATTATTGGTAACAAAACAGTCACATGACCTTCCGTATATAGTGACATTGCCTGAGACACGGTCCTACTGGTCCATCAAAAGTGATATTGCCCTGACCAATGAAAATAAAGATGAGACAAAATTCTATCCAATTAATGAGTAGCTAACGTAATGCAACGTCAACTGCTAATTCTAATGTAAGAAGCACAAACTTTGAGTCATACTGAGTTTAATTCCGCAAATACGACAAAAAACAAGTAATCGTCAAATTGTGTGTGGAATATTTCGCAGATTTAGAAACGTATATATCAAAATGTAGTTGGAATCGGCACCCTAAGGATTTTGTAACAACAAAAATGCATTTGAAGTTAATCGGTAACTATAAATGTATATTCAAAATTGTCACATTTTACGTTTTATTTTGCTATTTATATCATTTTGACATTTTTGCTGTCATGAATTTCCGTATTCCTCTGCGTGTCATACAACGTCATAATAGCCCATCAGTTTTTACGCACTGCAGGAAATTATAAGCGTTGGCATATGTTGATGCTGATAAACAAAGCAGGAATGTGCGAGTCTTATGGATGACATTATGTAATAAACTAATTACTGACCACATTTCCAGCAATATCATGTTTTATGGACCCAAGAAATTGACATCCTCCCCAAGCATAATCCGTAGCATCTGGCGGCTGGCGTGGTTTGTTATGGTGTTGAGAATCCAGGCTTGTCTGTCGACAGCATCCTACAGAGTCGTCATCAGGAGTCCCTGGATTCGCCAATTGGTGGGGGGTGGGGGTGGGGGGGGGGGGCCAAAACTGGCGGCTCAACAGCCAGCAGTGCTCCCTTCTATTCAGTCGACCCCAGTGGAGCCCATGGAGAAATGTACGGCCAGCCGTAAAGCTTTGACATTGCCACATTCAAATTCCCGTGCAGGCGGTCCCTCCTCTCCCCTACCCCCACCTTTCCTGTCATGGACGGAGGAGCCGGCCAAGGCCGGCTCTTGTGCCCACGACAGGCGTGCGCTACAACAGCCTGTTCAGAATGTGCACGTAAAACCCTATGACATGACATGACATACAGCTGCCAAGTTCTCCATGTTGGATTACCAGGTCAAAATTACCTCAAATTGCGAAAAGAGACCACATAAAAATGGTTGTGAATTCCCTGGTTGTTAAAATAGATACCTCGTTTATTATTTTACCCTGTTAGTTTAAGGACTCTGTGACATTTTCTTATTTTAAAAATGGTGGACAGTAGCCATCTTGTATTTGAAGATCAAGTTGACCTGAAAATGCAAATATGAATCCACCTAAATATTATATCATGGATTTGGCCCCTTGGTGGAGTTAAACAGAACTTTCGCGAGATACATGGGGGCAAATTGTTTTCTAAAGTTCCTAATTGTTTGAAATCCACTCTGAAATTTTGGTACCCGAAAAATGGTCACACACACACACACACACACACACACACACACACACACAGAGAGAGAGAGAGAGAGAGAGAGAGAGAGAGAGAGAGAGAGAGAGAGAGAGATAGAGAGAGACAGAGATGCAAAGAAGAGAGACAGAGAGAATAGACGTGTGTGACAGTGAGAGACAGATATATAAATATACATGTATATGCTATGTATATGTAATATGTATATATATATATATATATATATATATATATATATATATATATATATATATATATATATATGTATATGTATATATATATATATATATATATATATATATATATATATATATATATATATATATATATATATATATATATATATATATATATATACGTCTGTGTGCATATATATATATAGCGGCCACCTGTAATCAGAGGTCACCTGCCTTAAGCGGCCACCGTTTTCCCTCCCAAACGATTTGTAATGTAAATGCACCTGCCTAACGCGGCCAGCGCCCACCTAAATCGGATCCCAAGTCTCTAAAATGCCTGTATTAAGCGGCCAAAGTAAATATTTACTATTATATAAAAGGGATATTTTAACAACAGCGATAAGGTGCAGCAAATAACGGATCATCACACCTTCAGGAATACTAGTACCCTTTCAGTCCCAACATCTCTCCTGTGTATCAATTAAGAAAGTTTGACACTGTAATGCATCTAATTGCCTTTGGGCAGACTACGCTTAATATGTGTAGATTCACTTACAATGACAATACTGCATGAAGTAGGAATTAAATAATTAAATGGAAAAAGAAAACAAACTTATTGAGAACAGTTAAATTAATACATTCCAGTTGCATTTTTTTCTGATGGAGGTGACATGTCAAAGTTGATTTATAGTCAACTGTGAAGCACACATCCGTTAAAAACAGAAACAGGTTTTAAAGACACTATATATGGCAATCTGTAATCAGCGGCCACCTGTTTTAAGCAGCCACTTTTATCTACTCCCTTGTGTGACCGCTTAAGACAGGTTTGAATATAATATATATATATATATATATATATATATATATATATATATATATATATATATATATATATATATATATATATATATATATATATATATATATATATATATATATAAACTGACGATCAAAAGAAAGTATACCAACTATTTTTATTACAAACACACACAATACACGTTCATGGAAGGTTAGATAGGTTCCAGTATTGTTCGTTATAATGCAATCAATGACGAATAGTCGCACATTGCTGCGTTTGGGCGTTGTTGCACGTGCAAAATGAGTTTATTCATCAAATTTATACTGCACGGGAAACATGATACTCGTGCACATACGGGTATAAAAAAGGATGTCATTGCTTAGAACATGCCTCAGTCAACAGTAAAACACCAGATAACATGGCAAGGCTAACTGCTGAAGAAAGAGAGAGAGATATTGGTATGGTGCAGGTGGGTGCGAGTTATGCCCATGTGGCAATAATCCTGAATTGCACAAAATTGACGATCACCAGGTTAATACAGCTTTACAGGGTGACTGGCAGGACTGCAGACAGACCACGAAGTTGAAGACCCCGCGTAACAACAGCCAACGAGGACCCCATCTCCGCATCTTATACTTACGTAACAGATTCCTCACTGTGACGTCATCTGTACCGACTGGCCTTGGACATGTCATCAGTCGTCACACTGTACGTCGTCGACTACGACAGCATGGTATCAGGGCCTATCGACCATTCAGCTGGATGACATTGACGAGGCAACATCGACTTCGACGTTACGTAGGGCACGTCAGTTTCAACGTTGGCAACATTGGAACAGGCAACGTGTACTCTTTTCTGATGAGAGCAGGTTCCAGTTATTCAGAGCTGATGGCAGGACTCGGATATACCGACGTGCAGGAGAGAGAACAGCTCTGTGCTGTGTCCAGGAGACTGAACCGTTTGGTGGTGGATCTGTGATGGTTTAGGGCGGTATCTGTGGTCAACAGCGGACAGACCTTATTGTGATTGAAAGAAATCTTAACGCACACCGTTACATCAACCAGATTTTACGTCCCGTTCTGTTACCGTTCTTGCAACACCATCCTAGACTCTTGTTTCAACAGGACAATGGCAGACCTCACACAGCTCGTGTGGTGCAACAGTTCTTCGCCGCAAACAACGTCAATGTTTTGCCATGGCCAGCCCGTTCACCTGGCCTGTCACCAATAGAACATTTGTGGGATCATCTTGGCCAGCGAATTCGACGTCGTCCTAACCCTCCAATGAACAGGGATCAGTTGGTGCAGCCACTGAGGCAGGAGTGGAGGGCAATACCTGATGTCGTCATTAGGCGCTTAACAAACTCTGTCCGACGTCGGGTCCATGCTTGCATACTTGCACATGGTGGACATACACGCTATTGAAACATGTTCTTTGTGGTCAAATTTATTCACCTTCGTTATGAGTGGTCCTTTATTAAATCGCACATTTCACCTCTAGTGTTGTTGTGCACTGTGATATTATCATTTTATGGGTTTTATTGAGTATACTCGTGTTTATTTATCGCCAAATTATTATACTTTCAAAATATAACATTTGCATCGTCTTGTGTTTTGTGTTGTTTTTAATACTTAGAAAAAAGTATTGGTATACTTTCTTTTGATCGTCTGCTGTCTTACTTTCAGCAATACTAGCAACAACAGCAATATCATTTAACTGCTGTCTAATTATGAATTTAGTTTTTTCGTGAACATCAGTAACAATAATATCAATTTAGTAACTCTTGTCTAATAATAAAAACAAATTGTTAACAACAATATCATTTAGTAACTGCTGTTCAATTATTTATATTTTTGTTAACAACAACATCAACAATATCATTTAGTAGATGCTGTCTAATGTTGTTGTAGTTGTCTTAACAACATCAACAACAACAATAGTAATATTATTTAGTGACTTTTGTCTAATGAATGTTATTTTTTAACAGAATTAAAACGCAGCCAGACATTGGGGAAGAGAATATCGATAACAAAACTCAGAAGAGTGAAGTTGAGAGAAGTCAAATTGTTAACCCTGCATTCAACCAGTCAGATTAAGTAGTTGTGAAGTTACTAACTAATTACTTGAGTAAAAAATGTTATCATCGAGTACAATTTGCCATCACTATAGTACTGTCGGAAATAGAATAAAAAAGATTTTCCTCGATTATTTCTTTCATATTAAACTGACAAGTAAATATTTTGCAAATATCTATTTAATGATAGTCTACCTAAGTTAGCATTTACTTGTTTGGGCGCTCATTGATGTTCAAAGTGGTGTTTACTCTGGAAATTAAAAGAAAAATGTCAGTAAACAGGTTATTTGTGCACTGTATTGGAACAGACTATAACAAATTGTTGTCAACATGTGTCAATTTCATTGCTGATAAAATATGTGAGGGACTGTTTCTGATGATGGTTTAACCCTATCCCTCTCCAAAACAAAATATTTGTAGACATTTATAAGTAACCTTTTAGCAAAACTGTCAAGAACCATTATGAGTGATTATACCGGTATTAAAGGTGCTATCTCAATGTTGCACAATGACATCTATTGCAAATAATGTGTTTTTATATATATAAAATTTGGATTTAACATTTAAAGAAGACGCCTTTAACAATATGCCCATAAATGATTATAGGAAATAATTATATCTACTGGTAGAAAATACATTTTACTGGAGAATCTTTATCACAGCTCACATATAACTATATATGATATAGCACCTTTAAATTGTTGTACATTTGTCATGTAGTAGCTGAAGGATTTGCAAATAATACAGATTGTATGTTGGTTTTTAGTGTCCGTATGTTTAGTGTATGTACCCTTTCAAAAACCATCATTATAAATTCAAATACCTTATAAAATGTTATAATATATGCACTTAAATGTTCATATAGTTTATTTCGTTAAGCTACATGCTAAAATAAAAACAAAACATAAATAATACAGCTTAATTTATAATTGTTATTTTCATCCAGCATTCACCTCGGTAAAATTAAAAAATGATGACTAGCAGAACATATTTCTGAATAGTGTTCAGTATTAACTGAGTTTTAACTTGCATAAATAATTATGTTCACGAGACATAACACTGAAGATAGAATCCTACTAATAACATACTGCCAGGGGTGAGCTTCTTTCAGTAAGGATGTTTTGTAGTGTTCATAACCAAACAATTAATACAGAAACGTTGTGGTAAAATATTGTTAGGTAAGTCTGACAGAGACACCTAACACAGTATTGATCACTGTTCTATCTGTGGTCTTCTAAAGTGTTTTAAATACTTTGTTCTACTAATATATTAAACAGTGTTTCTGTAATTATTATGGGTATATAACTGAATATATAATGCAGAAGTTAAAGAAAACAAATTGTGGAAGATGCCATTATACAACTTTGTCGTTTAATGTTCCTTCCATGGATTTACTTAACGTAAGGAATCATACTCTGCGCCAATCCTGTGTAATGTTTCAAATATGATGTAACGTAATTTGTAATTTATATATGACGTCAGTAGATAAAAAAAGGCGCTAACTGTAACGATTAAAAGGGACTTCCCCAATTTAAAAGCTCCGGTCCGGTAACAATAAAAACAGTAAACCATCTAAAGTCCGGCTAATGAATACGTAACCATGTTAAATTTAACTATTTACATTAACAAAACAATTGATGGTAATGGAATTATTCAATTTTAGTGCACATGCATAATATGTGTCAAATAGTGGCATGTAACCATTGATATATAGTTTCAAAACTTGAATTATGCTATTTTTATGCAATATAACAATTTAAACGCATCGCAAGTTTGCTATTGGGGACACTAGAAGTACTGTTCACTGTAAAATAGTAGTGGTATGTGTTTGCAAGTGGGGAAACTAGAAGTACTACTCACTGTAAAATAGTAGTGGTAGTGTTTGCAAGTGGGAAAACTAGAAGTACTGTTCGCTGTAAAATAGTAGTGGTATGCGTGCGCTCATTCATATATAGTATGAACACGTCATGTCTCTATTTAATAGGTAAACCTGACTTTATGGCATGTTTATATATATAAGCAAGAGAGATGTACTATGGGCTCGAAACCTTAAAGCTGAATAAACACATCTGAATATGCATAAATTAGTCAGAAACGTTACAGCCCCTGTCATTTGTAGCTTAACGTTGAGATAAAACAAATAGTTTTTGGCTAAAAGAGAAAAAGGACCAACACTTGATTCCTCATATCTTAGATAGAAACGTACAATTTCCAGCAGACACACTACTATACTCATAAATACAGTGCGATTTTATTTTAAAAATTGAAGTGCCATAAAGACTCTCTGTTTACAAATCCTGAGAGCCCGCCAATAATCCAGCGAGCCCTACAGCGCGTCATAATATACAATATATTTTTTTGCAAATGGTATACTAGCAATAGCGTTCTGAAATGTGATGTATTTATGATAGCTGTTAAGCATGGTATCAGCTTTGTTAAATATAATTATTTGTCAAACTCAGCTGTAGTAAATTTTGAAATTATCTAGAATAGGATTAATAAAACTTGCAGTCAGTTATTAGTGACACAGGGTAGTACATACCATGGCTTTTGATATACCAGTCGTGGGGCACTGGTTGGGACATGACAATAAACAATCCGAGAATGTGTCCACAGAGGAGGTTCGATCCTAGGACCAAAGCCACCCAGACAAGCACTCTATCGACATGGCTACTTACTGTGTATTCATTTAACTGTCCAATGTTTATATTAGTATGGTCATTGTTAACGCACCCCAGACAAGCACTCTATCGACATGGCTACTTATTGTGTATTCATTTAACTGTCCATTGTTTATATCGATACACCCCAGACACGCACTCTATCGACATGGCTACTTACTGTGTATTCATTTAACTGTCCAATGTTTATATTGGTATGGTCATTGTTAAAGCACCCCAGACAAGCACTCTATCGACATGGCTACTTACTGTTTATTCATTTAACTGTCCAATTTTTATATCGGTATGGTCATTGTAAATGCACCTGTCTTTGTTTGACACTCCGTAGTCACTCCGTAGCCATCATTCATTCATCCATCAACATGTTGATAACTTGGACACTACAGAGATTCAAAATGACAATAGCCTTCGAACTAAGATGTTGACAAAAGGGATGTGTCCAGTGTTCCAATAGTCAATGTACCCTTTGCGTTAAGCAATATTCATTATTATTAAGTTGCTGGTGTTTGCTTCTAAAATACCTTAGGGCATGATCATTATTTTCTAATTTCAAAGAATGTCATATTTCTTTTGTACGAAAGTTGTTTAATCAAGGTTATGACATTCCAAAAGTTTTATGATAGACATGGTGGCTCATCACTGGCTAAAATGATGTCCGATACTACAGCTACACCATTTTGATTTTGTATAAAACCTTTTTATTTTGTTTTAGTACATATATTGTACATACTTTTCATCACTAAGATGTAAACAATAGATGTGGTACCTAAAGGATGTGTTTATGTTGAGTGTCAGAGTTGTGGGAGGATATGCTCATCTTTCTTTGAGGAAGAATATATGTCATCAGAAAGAAAGAAATGGTTTATTTAACAACGCACTCAACACTTTTTATTTACGGTTATATGGCGTCAGACATATGGTTAAGGACCACACATATTTTGAGAGGAAACCCGCTGTCGCCACTACATGGACTACTCTTTCCGATTAGCAGCAAGGACTCCTACAGACAGGATAGCACAAACCATGGCCTTTGTTGAACCAGTTATGGATCACTGGTCGGTGCATGTGGTTTACACCTACCTACTGAGCCTTGCGGAGCACTCACTCAGTTTTTGGAGTCGGTATGTGGATTAAAACTCCCATGCATCGACTGGGATCCGAACCCAGTACCTACCAGCCTGTAGACCGATGACATAACCACGACGCCACCGATACCAGTATATGTCATCAGAGTTGTATGTAAATAAATCCAATGAGTTCTGTTTTATGCAAATTTTAATTTGCCCTGTCAGTCTTCCGAGGAGTGGTCCTCCTGCAGGACAGGTCATGATTTTAAAATTTTATTTTGAAGATATCAACAGCTAGTCCTTGTATCTCGTTTGGGACAATATTTTGTTGAGGGTTAATTTAGTGAGCATATTTATCATCTACATTTTACATACAGAAAAACTGTAGTTGTCGTACAACCTCAATATTGTTTGCAATATGAAAAGTGCGATAGTTAAGAAGGTTTTTATACACCCGTCTATGATGGGCCGTATTATGGAATGGCGTTGTCCGTCCGTCCGTCTCAATAGTTAAGAAGGTTTTTATACACCCGTCTATGATGGGCCGTATTAGGGAATGGCGTTGACCGTCCGTCCGTCTCAATAGTTAAGAAGGTTTTTATACACCCGTCTATGATGGGCCGTATTATGCAATGGCGTTGTCCGTCCGTCCGTCTCTTAACATTTTCTGGAAGTGGGACATAGTCCAGTGAAAAAGCGCTTGCTCGATGCGTGGTCGGTACGGGATCGATCCCCGTCGGTGGGACCACTGGGCTATTTCTCGTTCCAGCCAGTGCACCACCACTGGTATAACACATGCCGTGGTATGTACTACCCTGTCTGTATGATGGTGCATATAAAAGATCCCTTGCTGCTAATCGAAAAGAGTAGCCCATGAAGTGGCGACAGCGGGTTTCCTCTCTCAATATCTGTGTGGTCCTTAACCATATGTTTGACGCCACTGTAAACAAAATGTGTTGAGTGCGTCGTTAAATAAACCATTTCCTTCCTTCCTTAACGTTTTCTTGTCCGGACCATATCTTGCATATAGATGTATACAGGACCATCAAACCTCCCATGTAGGAACAACTCGGGATGACCATATCTTGCATATAGATGTATACAGGACCATCAAACCTCCCATGTAGGAACAACTCGGGATGACCATATCTTGCATATAGATGTATACAGGACCATCAAACCTCCCATGTAGGAACAACTCGGGATGACCATATCTTGCATATAGATGTATACAGGACCATCAAACCTCCCATGTAGGAACAACTCGGGATGACCATATCTTGCATATAGATGTATACAGGACCATCAAACCTCCCATGTAGGAACAACTCGGGATGACCATATCTTGCATATAGATGTATACAGGACCATCAAACCTCCCATGTAGGAACAACTCGGGATGACCATATCTTGCATATAGATGTATACAGGACCATCAAACCTCCCATGTAGGAACAACTCGGGATGACAATGTGTCTATTAACTATTTTTTCACGGTCTACTGTACATAACAGTAAATCCTTGTCCGGACCATGTATTGCATACAGATGCATGCAGGACCATCAAATCTCACGTGTAGGAAAAACTTGGGATGGTCGTGTGTCACATACAATTACTAGGACACTGTGATCCAAACAAATCAATAATGTATCTATATTCTGAAGATCATAGGAGAATCTTGTTTAGCCTTTGAAGAAGTCAGGACCGTTTACTGTTCATCCATACCATTGTAAACATTTCACATAATTGGAATTGAATCATGTCTGTAACATATTCATTAATATCTATGGTTTTCCATCAAACTCCTGACGGGCGTAGCATGTGCCTCGCTGGTACTCTTGTTGTTTGTTTGTTGTGTTTTGTTTTTGTTTTTTTATGTGTGGGTTTTTTTTTTGTTTGTTTTTTTTGTTTTTTTGTGGGGTTTTTTTTGGGGGGGGGGGTGTTTCTTGGGGGGGGGGGGGGGGGGGGGGGGGTGAAGCAGCCAGGCGTCACAATTATCAGCTATCCTATCAGGTACAAATCTGGGTGCAAACAGAGGATGGTGAAGCCAGAAACTGGAGATCACTATTACAAAAAAACACACAAGAAAACAATTTGAACATAAAACAATGAACTCCTCGCAAGCTGTAGGTATGAGATGTGACTGAACCATGTCAATCGCAGAGGCGTGTATGTGTCAATAGCCAAACTAGTTTAGAAACCAGATGACTTGGAACGTTAGTTCCTTCGACAGACTTTAGATGGTTTGCGTTTTTATCGTTACACTTTGTGAACTTAGACCAAGGGTTGATTTTATTAGATTTTTTTTCCCAATCCATCCAACTTGACAAACATTATTTTAAAACCCGACCCTGTCATGAATAGCTACCCCTATTATTATTATCCAGGAAATGCAGGATCCAAAATGAAATCAGCCTGTGGCTCCTGGACTAGTTACGGAATTTGGCCGTTCATTGTTTTGTTTTTTAACTAAATAGTGTTTTGTGTACATATTTTAAAATAGTTTCCACTACTGACATATATAGTTAGATATGTCGCCGTTACGTATTCTTTACATAAACTTTAGATGGTTTATGTGTTTTATTGTTACACATTGTGAACTTAGTCCTGGAGCCAAGGGTTCATTTTATTAGATGTTTCTTTCTCAATCCATTCAACTTGATTCAAATCTTTTAAAACCCGACCCTGTTATTAATAGCTACCCCTACTATTATTGTCCAGCATATGCAGATTCGTTTTCCCCCCCCCCCCCCCCCCCCCCCCCCCCCACCAACCAAAACAAAAAATGTGCCTTGGCTCCTGGACTAGCTGAGTAATTCCACGTTTCATTGTTTCTTTAACTAAATAGTGTTCGTATTTGTGTGTACTTATTTTAAAATAGTTTCCAAACACTATATGAATCGTTGTATGCCACTATTTGACATACCGGTCTCGGTGGCGTCGTGGTTAGGCCATCGGTCTACAGGAAGGTAGGTACTGGGTTCGGATCCCAGTCGAGGCATGGGATTTTTAGTCCAGATACCGACTACAAACCCTGAGTGAGTGCTCTGCAAGGCTCAATGGGTAGGTGTAAACCACTTGCAACGACCAGTGATCCATAACTTGTTCAACAAAGGTCATGGTTTGTGCTATCCTGCCTGTGGGAAGCAAAAAAAATAATAATACAAATAAATAAAAATTAAAAAATTAAATCATGAATAGCTACCCCATGACAATATGACTCAGAAACAAAACTTATCAGAAAAAGCCAGGTTCACCCGAAATCGGCCTATGTCTTCTAGACTAGCTCCAGTATTTACCTGTCATTGTTTCTTTAACTACATAGTGTTCGTATTCTTGTGTACACATTTTAAAATAGTTACCAAACTATATACAAATGGTTGCATACCACAATTTGACATATACATTCAACATGGACACTAAATTTGAAGACTTTGATTAGGTATATATACTAAAAGGCAAACGTTATTGTGACACACAAAAGACAAAGATAATTGATGATGACTTTTTACGGCCGTGTATGAAACGTTATAACATGGAAAGAGAAATATCCGAAGGTATGAAAACGAGCAATAGTCCATGGAAAGGGCGCACCTGCCATATTCAAATGAGCCACATCACTAGAGGGGATCCAGGGCGAAGTTCACACAGTCGGTAGCGAGTGTGTCTTTTGAATTATGACCTACTAACGACAAAATTTAAAATTAAATAGCGGAGTTCTCTAGACTAACATACCTCTTGTTTATTTAAATAAGAAACTCATGTTAATGATGTTTGTATTTTATATAGATATTCCAACAAACAAGCTATTAGCTTTTGATTAAGATGCTTTCCAACTGTAACACGTTGTTTTAGCGTGTGTGTTCCAATCTGTTACTTCGTGTTTCTTGAAATAAATTCTAAACTTCATTAGTGTTTGTCTTTGTGTATGATTATACCTAATAACCAAATATATCTTTATTTAGATATTGTTTGATGCCGGGGTGTTGTTAAACATTGTTTCATGAATTCATATTTTGTTTAAAGAAAGTACATGTATATAAGAAAGTGATGCAGTTACCACAGGCTTCGTACACATTAAATATATCCTGCATATATATGCTACTGTATGCTGCCCAACATTCTGATGTAATTGTCGTTTTGGCTTTCATGTTATTGTTTTTTCATTAAGAGTAGAAGTGTCCGGATCTCTTTTCGTCATTGGCACCAAAAGCAAATACTTACTCTCTCCGCACACCCTCCAAAACCCCACTGTCCCTCTACACATCGTCCGAGGTTGTGTTTGCGTTTGGTAAATGTTTGCCTCATCAATCTCCACAGTTGACCCCTCTATTCCAATGATGTTTATCCTATTCGCACTATTATCACTAATAATATGGTTTCCTAAGAAGGTGTTTTTTTTAAGTCAACTATTTTGACCTCTGTTCTGTGTTTTGTTTGAGCTTGTTCGATCGAAAATTGTTTAGCAAAACAGTACAGTATTAAAACACTGTGTCCTATCGATAGCTTTGAAGCAGTCAGTAAAGTCATTATGAGACCGCATGGAGAGGATCTTCTGGCTCACAGGTAATGGTGTCGCAAGCATGCTTGTGTTCAAGAGTAAAGCCGCCGGACACTTGAAAATAGTGTCAAATGATGATGACGGTGATGTTGATATTGCTCTCAGGAGAGTTGCCAACAACATTGTGACAGAATCCAATCAATTAAAGCATGATCAAACTAAATATGACACTAGAATCAATGTGCAGGACTCTATATCAACAAACAGCCCAACACTTCTCAGCCTCATGTCAACAATCTCACCTAAATTAGATTCAAAACTTTAT
The DNA here is from genome assembly GCF_016097555.1 of Gigantopelta aegis. Classification (NCBI taxonomy): domain Eukaryota; kingdom Metazoa; phylum Mollusca; class Gastropoda; order Neomphalida; family Peltospiridae; genus Gigantopelta; species Gigantopelta aegis. Next base: position 50,261,414 of record NC_054710.1, read on the forward strand.
GCAGCTATGATTGGAAACATTGTGACTAGCGCTGTTACAAACAAACCAACTTCTCTCCAAAATTCATTGGGAGTGGTAGTACGTGAGAATTCCTATGATAAGGTACTTCGATTCAGGGCTTCTGCTGCCTTTTTAATTCAAAAACATCCTCTTGCAATTTTGTTTAATAAATATTGGTTTCATCCATCTGCAGTCCCTTTTATAATGTGTGACAGATATAAAAAAACACAAAAAAACACAAACACAACATCCCCAGTATTTATTGGTCAATCGGGTTGTGGGCTTTACGAAACTAGTTGAACACCTCTGGACATCTTACCATAGTACAAAATGATTTTAAAGTGATACTTCAGATGTTTAAAAAAAAGGTGCTTAGTAAAGCTGTTATGTTGTATACATTATAAAGATATTAATAGCAATATAAGACTATACAAATTAGTCTTGGTGGTTATTTTGTTTGTGTGTGGGGTTTTTTTTTTTTAATATGAAGATCTTCTTTAAAACTGATATTTTTAAGTTATAATGAATACTAATAATTAGCATAACAGTGTGTTTAGAAGTGTGGGAAATACAAATAACAACCGAAAGACACATGAGCCCGGTGTTTAGAACGGCGCCATGCGTGTCTGCTGAAATTGTCTGCCAGCGTAATTGCCTGCTAGAATCCGCTCGGTAAAAATAAACAACAACAAAAAAAAAAACCACAGTTGGACTTTTCCCCTTTAATTCAAAGTGAAGATCGTTTCTCCATCAGCTCGACATAGATCACAATACACGGTTAGGATGGGAAAACGTGATGGTAGTCGTTATTTTGACCGTTCAGATCTGCTAACGGCTTAATGCCTGGCAGGATTAACCTCGCATTGTGCTTGCCCTCCCCCCCCCCCCCCTTCCACACATGCACATGCATACACGGCCCACCCCCCACCCCCCAACCCCTTCCCCACCCCAAAAAAACCCAGAGCAACAACAACAAAAAACACACCAACAAACAAACAAAAAACACCAACAAAAACAAACAGAGGATCTTCTGGCTCTCTCGGGTAATGGTGTCGCCAGCATGCTTGTGTTCAAGAGTAAAGCTGCCGAACACTTGAAGATAGTGCCAAATGATGATGACAGTGATATTAATATTGTTCTCAGAAGCTCGCATAATACAATTTTTATTCCTAATATATGATATTGACGATACCGAAAAACACTCTGGTAATAACATATACTTAACCAAAAAAGTTCAGCAAGTTTTTGTAAATGACTGTTGCTTCCAAATAAATTAAAATAAAGTGATAAAACTTGGTAATATGTTAGTTGCATATGCTCTGTGGCTTTGGGTAATGAAAAGAACACCATTTGTCATATCGCACGCCGCTGTGTGTAGTGCACGTGCAAACGCGTTGCGCTCGTGCTGTCGCAGAAGCGCGTGCAATACGGATGTATTGAAATCACATTTTGATTCACTGAACCAACATTATCCAAAAACAAAATGAAGAATTTATCCTGTTATGATGGGTCGCCGTCCAGGCTTTACGGAAAATCAACGTCATGAAACAATGGGACGGCTTAACGCCGGCCAACGCGTACACGACGTCGCTCAGTACTTTCGTGTTCATGACAGTACCATATCACGACTCTGACAACGCGTACAACAAACTGGGTAAGTGCGAGGTCGACCACGTTCTGGTAGACCACGATTAACTACTCCAAGGGAAGATAGGTATTTAGTGACGTCATCTCGACGTCACAGGTTTGAAAGTGCTCCTCGTTTAGCCCGTACTTTGCAGCAAACCACAGGCACTAGAATTCATGCTCAAACTGTCCGTAACCGTCTCTATGCTGCTGGATTACAAGCACGTCTCCCTGTTGCTGCTATTCCCCTGACAGCGCGTCATATTCAGGAACGTCTGAGATGGGCGAGAATACACCAACATTGGCGACGCAGACAATGGGATCAGACATTATTCACAGACGAATCCAGGTTCTGTGTTCAGTTTGACGATGGTAGGCGTCGTGTATGGAGGCGACGGGGGAGAACGATATGATGCAGACAACGTCATTCAGCATGACCGATATGGCGGTGGCAGCGTCATGGTCTGGGCCGGCTTTCATGGTGGAGGTAAAACAGATCTCGTTTTTATTCACGGAAACATGTCTGCTCAAGGTTACTGCGACGAGATCATTACACCAGTGGTCATTCCATTCCTGCAGCAGCATCCTGGCTTTCTGTTTTAACATGACAACGCTAGACCACATACCGCTAGGCTAACCACTAATCTTCTTGAGCGGAACCACGTCCAAGTGTTGAACTGGCCACCAAAGTCCCCTGACTTGTCCCCATTTGAGCATACATGGGGCCTACTGGGCCGTAGGGTACGCGAAAATCATCCTCATATCTTTAATGTCCATGACCTACAAATTGCTCTGAACCGGGAATAGAACGCAATTACTGTTCCTGAGATTAATGGTCTCATTAGAAGCATGAGACGACGATGTACTGCTGTCATCAATGTCGCTGGTGCACACACACATTATTGAGCGTCTCTCAACATTTTGGTAGATGTAACCCTCCGTTTCATCAGTTGACATTAAAGCGACGACGTTGACACCGTGGCAACGTGTTACTGCTGGCTACATTCAGAAATGCTGTATCAATGAAATAATGTGTACAAATAAATTAAACATCCAATCAGGTTGTCTGTATTTCATATCTTGTACGTCATTGCTAAACCTTTTTGGCACAGTATATATATATATATATATATATATATATATATATATAAAATATATAAAATATATTCAAAAGAAGAAACGCAAAACCACATTGTCGTAACATTTGGAGAATTGATTTAATTATTGAATGGTGAGTCCGATAATTACCAAATGTTTCAGGATTGTTCACAATTCACTCTAGTCCATTGTGAGTAAGTGATAGGACACACCACCAAGGTCAAGGTCATCTGGAGTCAATACCGGGTGTGGCCTCCGCGTGTGTTGACAACTGCCACCGCCTGCCCATTGAAGCAACCAGAGTACGGATGACGTCCCGGGGGATGGTGGCCCACTCGGCCTGCAAGGCTGCTGCCAGCTCGGGCAGGGTCTGGGGCTGTGGTTGTCGCTGTCGGAGGCGTCGGTCCAACTCGTCCCATAGATGCTCAAATGGGTTTCAAATCCGGTGATATCGATGGCCAAGGAAGGACATTAATGTGTTGTTCTGTAGGAAAGCCGTTGTGGAGACGTGCTGTGTGAGGTCTGGCGTTGTCATGTTGGAACACTGCGTTGGCGTTGGCCATAACTGGAACGATGTGTGGCCGGAGGATCTGGTCAATGTAGCCCTGTGCATTCAGGTTGCCCTGCACGTGGGACCAGGTCAGTTCTGCCAGTGTGTGAGATGGCTGCCCACACCATGACACTACCCCCGCCGAATCTGTCCACTTCCTGCACGCAGTTTGCCGCATAACGTTCACCACGACGCCTATACACGCGACATCTTCCATCATGACGTCGGAGCAGAAATCGGGACTCGTCACTGAACCACACCTGTCTCCATCGCAGTTGAGGCCATTGTCGATGAATCTGGCACCACTGCAGTCGGAGTCGACGGTGTTGTGGTGTTAAGATGACACCTCGAACTGGACGTCTGGCACGAATTCCTACCTCACGTAGGCGGTTCCGTACGGTCTGGTCGGATATCCTGCGCAAAACCTGGTATTGCTGCGGCTGTGGAGGTGGCAGTAGTCAATCGTTCCCGAAGGTGGCGTACCCGGATGTAGCGGTCCTGCCCGGGGGTAGTGACCCGTGGTCGACCGGATCTAGGGAGGTCACGTGTTGATCCATGTTGCTGGTAACGGTCCCGCAGTCTGGAGATGGTGCTTGGGGACACATGGAATGCCCTGGCAACGGCCGTTCTGGATTCGCCTGCGTCTAGTCGGCCGATGGCATTGTTTCTCTGCGGTTCACTGAGACGTGGCATGTCCTGGATTGTCAACTGTCGGCCAGATACAGAGGCCAGGCAAGCGAACACCCTGCACTTTTATACTGTCGGTGTTCATGTTGCACGTGCAGACAACGCACGTGCAGTGGTGACATGGTTTGCACGTGGCTGCGTTTTTTGCGAATATTCACATTTTGGAACTTTATTGTACAGTAGCTGCGTTTTATCGAATGTACCGTGGGAATGTGTTTGGGACATGCAATGACCTTATATTCACAAAGCATGAACCGGTAGGAAACATAAAATCGGAGTTATAACCCATTTGTACCCTTTTTGCGTTTCTTTTTTTGAGAGTATATATATATGTGTGTATGTGTATGTATATATATATATATATATATATATATATATATATATATATATATATATATATATATATATATATATATATATGTATATATGTATCTTTGTATGTATGTATGTATGTATGTGTGTATATATGTATGCATGTATATTATATTGTTCTAGTGTTGATAATACACCTACTGACACTGGTCAGTATCAGATCAGATCATTAAAAATCACTTTATGATATTGGCCAAAGTTCTTAACTAAAAGTGAAACATTATATACAATGGAGCTTCTATTGTAAATGACATAGTATGACTACATAAAGAGTATGTCATCATTGTTTTGGTGTCTGACATTATATGTTTCATTAAATACTAACATAAAGGACATGATAAAACCATCACACACTTTTTAAGGCAAATGAAGTGGATTCCTGATGTATGATAACCTACAGTTTGCCACAAATATCAGCTCTCTGTATGCATTATTAGCGAAGATATTGCAAAAACAATATTTCGTGGCGGCCATTTTGAATTTAGGCTGTCAGCAGGGACGTAGGGTTATCTGGACGGGGGGAGGGGGGATTCGAATATGAACCAAGTGGACCTTTTTCTATTTTGTCTTTGCACCACCCGAAACTCCATATTTATAAACCTGTATTATTTAGTACTTAAAGCCATTATGCCACTTAACTGAACTATTTAATTTTTCGTCGAGCAGCGTTGTGATAGCAAACGTCACTGTCGACGCAAATCAATTTAGCCTATACTTCTTGCTGCAAACTATACACGTAGGGAGTGTGAGGGGGTGGAGGTAGCAAGGGGACATCTGCCTCGTCTGAACAAACCCGCTACAGAGTATTGTACGAACTTTAAGGGAATGATGATAAGGGGCACTGTACTAGTACGGAAAAACAGCAAATGTTCTTTTATACGCACTTCCCCACAGACAGGACATACCAAGTCCTTTGATATACCAGTCGTCGGGCCCTGATTGCAACGGGGAAAAAACAATGTTTGACATCCACCGAGAAGGTTCGATTCTGCGACCAAGCTCCCCCTGCATGCGCTCAACCGACTGAGCTAAATTTTGCCCCGTGTAAGAGTTACCTAGTATGTTATAGGTAGCACTATACCAAATAGCATCCGGCTGGGTCAAAGTTCGAAGTGCCCCGAGCTTCCTGGAGCTCAGTTAATAGCGGCCGTCCTGCCATTGATTATAAATGTGACACTGCTTAGTGTAAATAGAAGAGAAAATATCTCAACAATGAATGTATGCAATTGTATTTCCCCCATAGTCACCGTGTCAAGTAGTGTTCAATCTATTTAAAATTAGCTCCACTATTACATGTGGATCTAACAGCAGCCCGTTGGAGCTCATGTAGGTTGACCTTTCATTCGACCAATCAAAACCTTACTTGCAAAATCAAGCAGCAGCAGCAGTAGAAGTGGCAGTATAATTAGTATCAGTAGTATAAGTGGAATGTTTTATCTTTCATATGAAAAAGTACATAAATCGTATTCGTAAATTATTTTAAAAAATCGCAAAAAAAAAACCAACAACAAAAAAACCCAAAACAAACAAAACAAAACGACGTGCATTAGCTATCTGATTCCGTTCCGTTCCCAACATAAAAACTGGTCTACTAACCTTAAACTCTGTCATATTTCTATAACAAGCAGACAACGTTGTTTACAGGTCGGGTTTATTTTAAAAGGTGAAAGAAATAAAAAGTACCTTTTGTCAAATATAAAATAAAGGTCCGAAAAGTGAATGTCGCCGACCATAGCTAATAGGGGCATTGGCGATAAACATACGGAACGGCGTCTGAACAAAGCCGCGATAAACACCATTTTCTTGGTAAAACGCGGACCGGAACGGAACGAACAGGAACGGAACGGAACGGAATGGAATGGAACGGAACGGAATCAGATGGCTAATGCATTTTTTTTTTTTATTTTTTTTTTTTTATTATTATTATTATTTTTTGTTTGTTGTTGTTGTTTTTTTGGGGGGGCGGGGGTTGCGATTTTTAAAAATAGTTTACGAATACGATTTATGTACCTTTTCAGATGAAACAAAAATATTCCATTTATACTACGTTTGCTGCTGCTGCTACTGAATGAATGAATTAATTAATTAATGAATGTTTAACGACACCCCAGCACGAAATATACATCGGCTATTGGGTGTCAAACTATGGTAATGCAAACAACATCAATATAAAAATTCAAGATTTAAACAAAAACACAGTGTAAAGAACCGTGCAAAAGCACTGCATGCGCAAATAGATACTGACTTTTTCTCAAAATTTATTTGTGCTGTATTGGCCATTCTCAAAGACAATGTTACATCCCTGCACCACGGTGAGGTTACAGCACGCGCAGGGGCTGCTGCTACTGATACTACCACTTCTGCAACCACTTCTACTGCTGCTACTACTACTACTACTACTACCACTACTACTGCTGCTGCTGCTACTACTACTACTACTACTACTACTACTACTACTACTATTACTACTACTACTACTACTACTACTACTATTACTATTACTACTACTACTACTACTACTACTACGTACTACGCTTACTACTACTACTACTACTACTACTACGTACTACTACATTTTAACAAACATTTTGGTAGGAGGTTGTTGTTTTGTTGTTGTTGTTGTTGTTTGTTTGTTGTTGTTGTTTTTGGTGGTGGGGGGGGGGGGTTGATGGGTTTTTTTCCAGCTTATGACATATCATTTACTTTATTTCATTTTCATTTTTTTTTCCCCCGGAAAATCATTGGGCAATTTAGAATTAGGGAACCCTAATTCATTGCCCCTTTTTATGTTTATATTAAAAAAAGAGAGAGAAAGAAACAGAGGATTATATGGCGAAGTGTCCATATGTTTAAGAAACATTACCCTCTCTCTAAAGAATGAAATGGACAAATCATATATGAACTGGGGAACATCAAAGTAGCTTTGATAATTTTGTATCTCTTTGTATTTATGGGTCAGTGAATATAAAATAACCCTTGTTTTTCTTTGATAGGAGTAGCTCATTGAGTGGCGGCACCGGTTTCCTCTCTTGGTGTTTGTGGTTCTTAAACATATGTCCGATACCAATATAACCATAATTAAAATGCGTTTGGCGCGTCGTTTAATTAAACAGTGAATTGTTAAGAAAGCACTACCTCTTTCCTATTTTTTTTTAATACCTAAAAAAAATGTTTTTATGCTACTTGTTTATCGTTTAATTTGTTCTCTTTTTTATTATTATTATTATTATTATTTTTTTTTTATTATTTTTTTTTTTTCGGGGGGTGGGTCCATAGTAATTTTATGGATAATAAATAAATTATAATTTTAATAAATAAATTAATAGATAAATAAATAAATAAATAGATAAATAAATAAATAATCAGTCAATGATTCTATTTGTCAAAGCTGTAATCAGTTTTGGGCTGAAACAGAATAATATACATTTTGCACGAAATGGACTACGAAACTTCAGTATATAAATTTATCCAAGTATTTTTCAAAAGTATAATCTTGTTTATAGTGACAATACAATGATAGACGTGAGGATGTAAATCATCTGGCTAACATGTTTTGTATTGAACTCTAAGGCGTTGTTTGTTTCTGTAAATCCAAGTTCATAAAGAAGAGTTGCACGCGAAGCCCAAATCTTACAATTTCTAATACATGTTATCTCAAACTTTGAAGATTTGTACCTTTCATACAAAATAGGTTCGGTTACGAACAATTTTTAACCAATATAGGTTGGACTACACCAAATCATTTTCCAACCCACATGATACCCCCCCCCCCCCCCCATTTTAAAAGTGATTAAAGTAAGGACTTGAAGGACCTTTATCGTTTATTTATTTATTTATTTTAATATTATTTTGTATTATCAGCTTTACCCATAAATGGTTTTATCCCTACAAATATCCCAGAGTAGAAAACACACCAACGACGCGCCACCACCACACCACCACACCACCACCCAAAACACGCACATATAACATGTTATTGTTTTTGTTTTTTTAAATATCAAATAGACTAGGCTGCGTTATGTTCTAGCACTGAGCTTTGTCTCCCACACCTCATAAGATGCAACAATTATTGCAGTTTACAATTTAGTGTATTATGATTTACTAAATACTTTCGGAAACGAAAGCAATGCTTTGTTTCACGACATATCATTCCGCTGCTAGATCGCAGTGCTGCTTGACGTGTCGCCGTGCGCTCTCAACTTGCCCCCCCCCCCCCCCCCCCCCCTCCCGTATGGCAAGATTTGGAATGTTATTGACTTTGGTGTACGAGAACGCGAATACCAAGAAGAGGAACAGAAGAGGAGGAAGGAAGAAGGAACGTGCCCCAAGGGCGGCTCAGGGGGCACCAAAGTGGGCGGCTCAACCGCCAGCAGCGGTCTCTTCTGCGTCGCCGCCCCCAACGACTCCGCCGAAGAGGACGAAGACGTCACCAGCCGAAACGACATCGGACGTAACGAGCGACTTGCTGGACACCGCCTCCCGTGACGGCTACTCCCATGCCTGCTCCGGTGCAGCGGTCGACTATACAGACTGCTCCCGTTGAGCCGCATGTTGCTGTTGTTGGTGCGACGGCAGCTGGAAAGAGGAACGCGTCATCTCCTACAGTCCAGCCAGTCCGACAGCCGAACCCCACTGAAGACACATTACCACGACTTTGTGCAGGGAGACACTACAGATACGGCGACGCTGAGGGGCAGGTTCTCCAATCAAGACTGGAAACCA
>NC_054710.1:50272968-50285468 GCF_016097555.1 Gigantopelta aegis
TCATCTAGTACCAATGTGTCAAGTAGCCTTGTGCTTGAAACATGTATGGGGTACCTGTAAAAAAGAGTACTCGAATTTTGTGCGGAACTAGGGTAGTCATAGACGCTACCCGTTATCTCAGAAACGAGCAGCTTGACCCCCAATTTTTTTCTGATTCACTTTAAGTGTGAGGGGTGGTTGAAATTGTTGGTACCTGTCCCAGAGACGTGATATGGTGCTCTGGTGGACGTTCATGTGGCGTGCGACTGCTGACTGCAATTCACCTAACTGGAGGCGGCCTATTGCAATGTTTCGATTCAGCAGACTTAGTATTGGCATCTGGTAACTTGTCTACGTCGAAATGGAAATGAAGCATCATTTCGAGCATTGCAGCTTTAAATACCAATCGCTACCCTAACTGCAAGCATAAATAGACCTACCCTGTCGTGTACGAAGATTTCACCCCACTGCAAACTCAAGTAGACCTCCACAGTCATGTACAGCGATTTTTCACCACCGTAGACCTACCCACTGCAAACACAAGTAGACCTACCCTGTCGTGTATGGCAATTTAACCCCACTGCAAACACAAGTATACCTACCTTGTCGTGTACGGTGATTTCACCCCACTACAAACAGGTAGACCTACCCTGTCGTGTACGGCGATTTCGCCCTACTGCAAACACAAGTAGACCTACCCTGTCGTGTACGGAGATTTCGCCCCACTACAAACACAAATAGACCTACCCTGTCGTGTACGGCGATTTCGCCCCACTACAAACACAAATAGACCTACCCTGTCGTGTACGGCGATTTCGCCCCACTACAAACACAAGTAGACCTACCCTGTCGTGTACGGAGATTTCGCCCCACTACAAACACAAGTAGACCTACCCTGTCGTGTACGGAGATTTCGCCCCACTACAAACACAAATAGACCTACCCTGTCGTGTACGGTGATTTCGCCCCACTACAAACACAAGTAGACCTACCCTGTCGTGTACGGAGATTTCGCCCCACTACAAACACAAGTAGACCTACCCTATCGTGTACAGCGATTTCGCCCACTACAACCACAAGTAGACCTACCCTGTCGTGTACGCCGATTTTGCCCCACTGCAAACACAAATAGACCTACCTTGTCGTGTACGGCGATCAAAAGACCAACTGCTGAGTATACGGCGATTTCGCCCACCTCAATCCGTCAAAACGTCGATGAAAGGAAACATACACATTTATCATATTTATATTAATTTGTTATATTGGCATTAGAATTAGATAATTCTTATCTGAGAACTCTCTTTGCTGATTGTTCATAAAATGTGTTGAGTGCGTCGTTAAATAAAACATTTCTTTCTTCTTTTTTCTGTTTGCTGATACCAGTTTGTTTGGGATTGGACAATAAATTGAATTGAATTGTAAAAGATGGAATACGGAAAACAAACATGGCGATCTCACCCGGCAAGAAAGTGGAGTTAATTAACAGACAAAGCCATTGAACGCAAGTTATTTAAAACAACAACAATACAAGCACGCACTTTGTGATACGCTTTTATAATATATGAAATTATTTTTGTAATATAGGCCTAAACATTTTAAATAGTGTCAGCCTCAAACAGGAATAATGCATTATGATTTGCCCAACTTCAACCGACATAAGTTCAACCACTGAGTACGGCGATTTTGTCCAACAATAATCGTCAAAAAGTAAACAAATGGTAAGATAATAATAGCCGAAAAGAGACGCACGTCAAGTTTGATTTAATAGGCTATATTGATTAGCATGTCACATTAATATGTTCCTATGCTTTAAGTAAGTGGAACGAGACTGAATTAATGCAAAAAAAAAGGCAATTGTTTGAAATGTTACATTATTGCTCTTTGCCAGGACCAGTTTGACAGATTTTAGGAATTAAAAAAAAAAAAAGAAAAACAAAAGTTATAGCCTACCTACCTACCCTAATTTGTTTTACATACAATCAGAACCATATATATATATATACACGCACACGCACACGCACACACACACACACACACACACACACACATACATACATACATATATATATATATATATATATATATATATATATATATATATATATATATATATATATATATATATATATACACTGTATTTGGCCTAAATGTAATTAATATAAAATACATGTATAATGCGATTCTGTATGAAAGTATTGTGGTTTTTTTGTCATTGCAGAAACACTAAATGATGAACAGTTGTTTGTTGTTAGTATATCTTTCATTACTGAGCACCTCAGATGTTTCTTATGGTAAGTTATGCCGTTTACTATTCTTGTTGTTGCAGAATATACCACAAGCCTCCCACATGTTTTTTCAGACCTTTATTTTCAAAATACTTCAAAATATTGACCTGAAATCTTGTGTGTGACTTTATTATAAACAGTTACAAATCAATTTTGAGTTTCATTAAGTAAATGACCAAAATAGTTTCCATGGCATTTCCCACGGCAATTTTACCATGAACATGCTTGCAACTCTGGATTGTAAGTACATTTTACCAATATGCTGTAAGATTCATTTATACCAGTGGCAGAATTCGTTAACTGCATTGGGTAGAAATAGGTATACCTTTTTTTCTTTCGGATTAAAACATAATTATCCAGTTAATTTATTGTTCTTGTGCTACGGTATTTCAACAAACAATTTTTCTGTTCGAAGATTTGGGAAACAGTTTTTTTCCACACGTTCTGAAAGTTTTAAATGCAACTGCTTCAGACGAAATACAAAACAAACCTTTCAGGTCAACTTCATATGGACTTTGTAACACTTTGAAATCACTTATTAGACTCTGCAAACCTGTCTCGACTGTTGACGTTATTAATTACCCAGACAAGTGTACAATGCTTACAATAATTTGTATCAAGACTAATGCAAAGAATAATTGTTAACAAGACTAAAACACATACTAAATTATACGGTTCTGATTGCTTGTTAATAAAGCATACTTAAGTTTGGTATGTTATTACAATGAGTGAGCGTGTTGGCGTTTAATATCTCGTAACAATTAGCCATGGCATTTTGGGGTATTTAACATCAACAAGTCTGATCACTGATTGCTGACAGATCATGTGCATCATATCTTCAAAACCCATCATGCATGCCTTCCATATCTAGTGTGGCTTCTTGCATGTCTTGTCAGACACGATCGATAGTATGCTGGATAACATCATGCAAAATGCCATATCCAGTGTGAACTCTACATAACTTACCTTGCATGTCTTGCCAGACACAATCGATAGTATGCTGGATAGCATCATGCATACCTGCCATATCCAGTGTGAACTCTACGTAACTTACCTTGCATGTCTTGTCAGGCACTATCAATATTATTCTACTGAATCCACTGATGCCTCCTTTGGATTTTGAATGGTGATTGTCCATTTAATTGTCAAGTCATTTGGATTTCTTGATGCCGGTATATCCGATCTGGATACACTAATCTCACAGATTTTCAGTGATTGGTCTGCTCCTAGACGAGTGTGTGAGAGGTTGACGAGTGAAACAAAGTACACAGACAGGTATCGAACATAATTGGGATAGTTAAAACTAAACAGCAAATGAACCAAGACTTGGAAACATGCCAAGTATAGCTCATATTGTTCTTTTTAAATGGTTTGTGGCTCGGTAGGATGTTAAGACCAACCATATTATGTCCAAGTATGTAATCCAAAACTGTGCTGTTAATCCTAGTTCAGCATTTCGACCTTGATTTCACAGTACATTTTGTGCATGCCTTGACATTTTGACTTCAGAAAATATCTTCCCGTTATTGGGCCTAGTTTTGCTTTGAACTTCAGGATCAGTCTGTACTTCGCTTGCTCTTTTGAACTTATCAAATAGAATTATTTCCAAAGTTTCCAGAGCGATTTTATGCCATTTAACGCTCTTTCAACCAGAAATAACTGCAAATTTAGTTTGTCCGCCTGGAGCGTCTGGTCGTTTTACTGTTGTGGAACCACACTTTAGAACTACCTGTGTCTTCCTGTCATTGCTTGATTTTGCCCATATGTATGTGTACATTGTTCAAGTATGTATTTCTTGAACACCAGTCGCTTCCTATTCCTTTAGTAGGCATTGACGCCAGACCATGTCGAAGGCTTTTTGAATATCTATTAAAATTGAGCAGACTTTATGAGGCTTTCTAAGTGTGTCGTTAATAGAGTTTTGTAGTTGGGCTACTTGATCAGTTGTAGAGTACTTGTTACGAAAGCCACTCCATACATCAGTTATTAATTTGTTTTCGATTAAATAATTATTTAGACGTTTGGGAAGGTTAAACATCCAGTGTGCTTTAATTTTGTGGGACTTTGGCCCTCCATCGTCAGTATTTTTGCCAGAAGAAATGTTTGGATATGGTGCTGTGGAATTGAATGCATGCACGGTCAACAGAGGGTGTGTGCGTGGGGGGGGGGGGGGGGGGGGGGGACTTCCCCAGAAAGAAAATGGGTTACGTTCAGGGTTAGGGTAAAAAAAAACCCACACATTAATGACAAGAGTAATTAATTTTGTTAAAAGGTTAACTTTTGGCAGAAACCCTGATCCATATCTGATTAAAGAGTGATAGGACTACTTCGAAGGTTGCATCTGTCATGTGCTTAACCCTATCAATGTGAAGAAGCCAGTTTTCCGGCTTGACGCGATTGATGAGAGGCCACTTTCCTGGTGTAAACAGAATGCAAGTCTGCAGGGACAGTTGTCTGCCCAGACTTAATCTCCTTGGAATGCAGATCCTAGGTCTAATACACCTAGGAATGCAAGTCCTAGGACTTACGTTCCTTAGGAATACTGGTCTGACTGCCAGGATATCAAGTCCAGGCCGGACTTACCTTCCTGGACAATGAAAATTTAAGTCTGGTTGTACGCATAAAAATTTAATTATAATGTAAACAAAATGAAAAGCTGTTTCCTTTCTGATTTATTTAATTAACTTTGGATACTGGCACCTCTCTTTATTTAAATATTTTCTATTTATTCCAATATTTTCCATTTATATCATTTTCAGGAGTATGTACTCATTTTGTTGACCTTACTACATGAGCAGAAGCAACGTCTTTATTTATTGTGTTATTCCAACTAATACATTCTTAAGCATTTAAAAGTAATGTTTGAAAACTAAAAAAACACAAAAAAAACCATGTTCCATAATTCGAAGCATGTTACATGTATTAGTACTCACAAATACAAGTACATATAATTTGCCCCTATGATATACAAACAAAATTATCTGTTAGACATTATGTGCTGGTATGCTGGTATTTGATAATAATAATTAAACAATAAAAGTGTGATATTTGTGTTATATAAATTATCTTGTTATTATATAATTTTAAGTTTGTGCCTTTTTGTCAATAATGTTGCAGGCGCATGTACATAGTATGTGGGGAGGGGTGGCGTGGTCTAAATTTCTACTTGCCATTCTAGACAACCCCCCCCCCCTCCCCCCGCCAGCATTACTTTGGTCTAACATATTCCATGTCAGACTGTCCAAACCAACCATATCATCTATAAAAATATATGTTAAATGGTTTTCATTAAGGGTTATCAATTAATAGAAATACCAATGCCTAAGAGTGGGCGTTAACAGCTAAATAGTTCACTACACCGGTTAACACAAAACAGTAGCCCCTGAATAATTATTATACTGTTATATAATATGCACAGACAATTTACAGAGATACTCTTAAACAAACTAACTACTCATGACACGTTTACTTTATATACATTATATACTTTTGAAAAAAGCAAGATACTCGTCCTACTTCAATATGCTAACACAGCAGTATTGCCTTGTCGGGCTGGGTGGTTGATTTTGTCGCCTTCCTTTTCCTGGCCACAACAACTGGTGTCGCAGTGTTGGGCGTAGGAGCTGATGCAGGCAGCGGCGAATGACACATTGCTATGTCCAACACATTGCTGGTCATTTCCAAGGATTAGAGTTAGAGTGTTTTCGTTTGTTAGTTGTTGTTTTTTTTTGGTGTTTTTAAAAATTATTTTCAAACATACTAAATGCCCTCTATTTCCATTAGTTACTATATAGTGAACTGTAAAAACGTTGCCCTTTCTAACATGCAGTGCCCTACAGACTGTGCAGTCATGTCAAATGGTTGGGAACCCTTATGGAAATTGTCCATTTAAATAACCTGCTATATTCCCGCAGAAATACTGGCTATATACGATCACTATACATGGGTACATAGACGACTACCAGTAAATATGGCACCAGCTGTCCTTGATGTGCCCTATCCATGCTTATCATGTCAAGTTATCCAATGTAATTATTGTCATTTGTGGCAACACTGTACTTGTTATTCGGGTATCTCGCGAAACGTTTACTGTCAAACTATGAGGGGAAATTCAGACATCCAGCAGACACGGGATACTTGTCAGTTGCAATCTGATCATTACATAGTGAGTCGACCTATTTTAATATGGACCAAGACTACTGGACCGAGATGAACGAAGTTATCGCTGACCTATAAACACCACCCACCCCTCACCCACCCACCCCAAAATATTATCTTGTAATTTATTCTAGATGTCATTGTTTTCTTTCCTAAACTAATAATCAACTTGTTACATATATATTTTTTTATTTTTTTGTTTTGTAGGTGCTCGTATTTTTTCAAAGGACAGAACTATACCAGTAATTGGTCAGTTACTGATTCTAACATACAACAATATATTTTGATTTGTTTGTTTTGTAGGTGCTCGTATTCTTTCAAAGGACAGAACTATACCAGTAATTGGTCAGCCACCGACTCTAACATACAACAATAATGAGATAACAAACATCACTAATAAAATTAGTTTCATGGTGAAGTCATCTACAGAGGGAGTGTGTTTGAAGAACCATGGAAAGTGTGGCTCTGCAAAAGGAAATCATGTCACGAGAATTTCGTCAAATGTAATCGCACTTGAAATACCTTCATTTAATGCAAAACGGCATGCTGGTGCTTGGATAGTATTTCAAGGATCCACTGTATTTTCAAATTATTTGAATTTAACACCTCCATTTGCAGGTAAGTAACAATTTGATAACTAGCAAATATTGTTTTTGTAATGATGTGGGTGTTTTTCCAACATTTGTTCTTTTGCTTGCATTATTTACTTTTCCATTTACATTACTTTGACATAATTTTAATGGATTTTTCAATTGTGCGTGCCAAAATCAGCCTATAATATGTCTATATATAGTAGCTTAGCGACATTTGGATGATATGGGAACTGACTGGATAAACGCTCCATTTTGTTATTGTTGTTTTTATACAACCTAAAATTTGTTACGTTTTTTACTATGAGCCAATTAGTCAGTGCCTTATGTTTTTATACTTAAAATGTAATAAGTAAAAATAGGTTTTAAGTGAAAACTGTACTAAACATCCTGGAGACATTCATTGATCCTTACAATTTCAGGGGTAGATACATAATTTGTAAAGGGGATGAATGGGTTGTGTATTTTAAGATTTTAAGATTTTTGAAACATTTTAGAAGTCGATTACCTCTTGCAAACAACTTGTATAACAGAATTTAAAGCACACTAAATTGAGCCCCTAATAATAAAAGTGGTCTAACTGACATTTGTATGTTTTTGAGAAGTCTAGAAACTGTGCAAAATTCAGAAGCCAGCTTATAATTTTAATTACAAAACATTTACAATGTATTTTATCTTTGTGCAAAAGATTATTTTACCAAAGGGAATGATTTTGCCCAAAATTGTCTAATATTATCCTCAAAATTGATGTTAGGAGTTAGACCACTTTTCTTTTTTCTTTTTTTTTATCAAAGTAACTATGGCCAAACACAACTTAAATGCAGTTAAGACTAACTCATACTTGTTAAACAATTTATTTAAATTTTAAGTTTCAACTGACAACTAATTATTTTGGGAATGATTTTCAAGGGAACAATTTCCAAGGGAACGTTTTCTCAAGGAACACAAGTTATAGTCTGAATCTGATACGTATGGGTCTCCATCTTCATCACCTGAGATGTCTGGATGAACCAGTGGTTCCCTCTCGCTTCCAATCAGATTTTGGTAGAATGCGTGGTGGGTAGGAGGCACAAGATCCAGCAAGTCTTTCAAATCCTTGAGTTTCAAAGGGTTAATCGGAATTGGTTCCTGGTATAATCGATGAAGAACAACAGCAGTAGATTATTTGGGCCGTCCTCTTACCTTTGCAACTGAATGCTCCATATCCATCTCATAGAAAGGGGCATCCTCGTCCACCGTGTATTTCAGAAGCATTTTCAGAGGATTGTCCTTTCTGAAACATATCCACTGAATTTTGAGCCAGCGAACTGACTTTCATCAATGCATTTCTTTCTGTCATGGCATCAGAATTGAGAAAACCTGCCTGATCCATTTTTTCAACTCTAAATGGATTCCGTTTCCGTGCCTGTGAAACGAGATTCATCCAATCATTGAGCACATATATCTGTGTAGATGACATCTTTTTATTTTCTTTGATTCCAAAATCTTGGTCATTGGGCAGATAGTTGTGCCCAGATATCATAAATTTATGGTTAATTT
The DNA here is from genome assembly GCF_016097555.1 of Gigantopelta aegis. Lineage (NCBI taxonomy): Eukaryota > Metazoa > Mollusca > Gastropoda > Neomphalida > Peltospiridae > Gigantopelta > Gigantopelta aegis. The sequence continues at coordinate 50,281,520 of NC_054710.1, forward strand.
CAACTATACCTAATGTTGTCACCATGTATGACCAAAACGAAGACATTTTTATATTTCTGTTTTAGCCACTGCAAGCATCGCTGAAAGCAGTGACTTTGTTAACCCCTCGCTCTGACAGTTCTTTCACATACTTGTAAACACATGATCTAATTTCATTAGCTCCACGTTTTGCAGTTGCTTCGTGCCACATAAACATGGTGGCTGAATTGTCAGCCATTGAGTGGATCCCCAGATTGTAAGTCCACATTTGTTGTTTGTAATAACTAATCCCTGTTGACAAATAAGAAGTTGGGAGAGTTTTTTTGTAAATCAAATATGACACTTCGTATGATGGATCACATTCTGCTGCTTCGGATTCATTTCTGAGTGATTCCCTGAGTTTTTCTGCTTTTCAGTGATGGATTTCGAGCTCACATTTCAAAATTGTTTTTTGCTTGTTGTCATCTGCATCCATCTTTATTTTAAGGACATCCCATGTTTTGTAAGTATCCTTTCTGGGATGGTGGAAGGACAGGTTAAAATCAGTTACGAAAATTCTATGATACACCCATTCTTTTGGAGGGATTTTGCCACTCTCCTTACACTGTTCTGAACAGAGTTCATACATTGATATTTTCTTGATCTCTGGTGAGATCTAATATAATGGCTTTCGAATGATGAAAATGAGAAGATGTAGTCATGCATCTCTTGCAGACGATCCTTGTCTCGTGCCTTATGTTTGTTATGTTTTCCTCTGCCATCAGGGATGGGTACACCATCACCTTCTGTCAGCTGTGTTGTTACTGTCCTGGCAATCCGACCATTTGACACACCAAACGTTGCAACGAAAAATACTTTGCAAACAGGAACTACGCCAATTGATGTTGTCACATGAAATGTTTGTGAGTAAGTACGTCGTGACGTGATGGGATCCTTGCGATCTTGATGATGCTTTGTCTGAACAATTTTGATAGCACCACACAAATAAGCATTCTGCTTGTCACCAATACTCCAAAAACATTTTAAGATCTCTTCTCGCTGTTTTTCCGTAACATTTTCTTTACATTTCAGTTGGCAAACATGGTTTGGTAGTTGAGTTAAAGTTTTTGCAGGAACAATGTTTCCACAAGCATTTTTGTATTCTTGCCAAGTATTTCTTAGACATTTTCTTTCATTGCGGATCCATCGAGAAGGGCACCTAATCCATTTTTTGCCTTTCTTGGTGGTTTCTGAAAAATAAATGACAGAAGACAAGTTGAGTTTTATTTATAGAGAACACTCTTTGAAAGACACAGTGTTAACGTTACAATTAATTCACTTTACTGTGGTATTACATAACAGACAAGCACAGAATACAGATAAGGACATCTATTATCGGTTAACCATGCTTACTTGACCTCACTGTTGATTTGTGCACCGTATATACCAATTGAAGGTTTACTGCCGTGCAAAAATAACACTAAAATCAACTATGCATGAATGATCCTCGTAGTTTGTTTGTTTCCACTAATACCAAATGTGCCAATATTTCAAAAGATTTAATAAAAATAATTACTTGCGTATTAACTCATCTTCATCACATTGCCGTTTCCGTTTACTTCTCTCTTCTTCAAGGTCATAATCAGGATCTCGTTCCGAATCATCTAAAGGGCCTGCAACAATTTAGAATAGGTTTAGTTCAGTAGTGGTCTAACTCTACACATAACAACGGAAACTGCCTGCTATAAACAAGGTCATTAAAGTATTTCAAACAAAATAGTGTAACACAATCTTCAACATGTGAATTTAATAGACACTTACTCTAAGAATCTTAAAACATCTTCTCAGCCTCAATATTAGAAATGGTATTGACCACACTGCAAAATTTCTTCATGGGTGCGGCCATATTGGATTTCGAGTTATACCATTCTTGTATTAACATGTTGTACAACCATGGAAGTACTTAAAACAATGTTATCTCTAATTCAGAAATGGAGATAGATATGAGTTTGACCACTATTGCACAAAATAACTATATAAGTTAGGTATCGTTTCCTGGCGTTAACTAAAAAATGACAACAAATTAGTTAGACCACTTTTATTCTCAAGGGCTCCATGATCGGTAAAACACTTCCTCTAACACCTAACAATGGGCCAGTTTTAGCTCACATTCCTGTTACCTTTTGGGGAATTTGATATGTACAAATGCAAATCAGATATCAGCACGGTTATACTATTTAATGTATGCTATTGATTCGCCATGGAACAAATTTGTCAACAATATTCTAGATAAATGTGAATTGACATCTGTTTGGACAGTTCACAATTTGATTAATGTTAAATAGTTACCTGAATCAGTATTACATGATTAGAAAAAAAAAAAATAATAATAATAATAATAAAATAAAATAAATACAAAATTAAATGTCTCCTAAGGGAAGATACAAGAAGATAGCCTTTCAAATTTTGGATGTTAAATTTTGATAGTCAGTAATTGATAAGTGTTATTGTAATCAACACTTATAGGTTATTATTTTTAATTAGTTTTTGATTGGCCCACCTCAGCCAGTTCTACTGCACTAGGAAATAAATGTGCGAGGGGACTAATGGTTCCACTTTGTGTTTGTGTTGTGTCCCTTTGGTTTATATTGTCCATGTGTATGACTGCCAAACTCAGACCTTTTCCCCCAGGGTTATCTCCTTGCTACATTTTGATGGATAATTCCCTTTACTTTACTGGAGTTAGCATATTTTTGTTACTTATGACGGTACATACTATGCTGTACAAATACTTACGTCATACACGATTTACAAATTTCATCATCTTATTTCAAACAGTTACATATAGTTGTAAACAAAAAAAATGATTCGTTAAGTAAATCGATTAAAGCAATAACACCATAGATTTAAGAATGTGTAGTTATGTCATACCTTTTGACATTAAATTCAAAAATATTTAGCACAAATAAACGAAGGTTATATAATAAATACAGAACTTAAAATATATAGTTTTTGCTTATTATTTATAAGATTTATAAAAATGTGCCTTAGGCACTTAGGCACATAGGCACATACACCACTTGTTTATTCTTTGACTGATCTTTTTAGTTGTCATGTTTGCTGCATTGCAGTTATTGCTTTAAGTAGCGTTTAAATTATGTTCTCTTCATTGTATGCACACTAATTTACTCCGAAAAATCACAATTTCAGACAAAATATTTGGTTCGTTTTAGAAGTTAACTTGTTATACATAGTTATATGCATTACAATTTATTGATATATATATATATATATATATATATATATGGGGGTGGGGATGGGGGACGGGATTTTACGATCAGTTCGTTATGTGCGGTAGCTTTTTCTAAGTATGTGTGTTCTAAGTGTATTTTACTAGTTGTACATACATATTTAGAACAGTTATTCCTTTTTTCCCACACTAGGCATAAGTATTTACTGAGGACGAGACACGGGAACAACTGGCTGTTTCATTTTCCCCCGCCCCTGGGCATAACAAGGCTGTTAATAGTATCACACATATTCACAATTGTTTACAGAAATTAAGTATACTAGTATATTATGCTTTTTGTAGAGCTGTACAAAGTGAATATATAACACTGGCATATCATTGTAACATCCACATTGTGCCTTTAATACATTTTCAGTAGAGCTGTTGAACACGTCAATCCATGTTGCCGATGCCCTTCCTACACAGGAACAGATTGACTCTAAAGCAGATTTTAATGTCAGCATCTCCATTGATTGCACATATCCTACTGTGAACATGTATTGGGTGTTTGGTAAAAGTCAAGTAAGTTTTATTTATGATAATGTTGCATTTAAACATTTACAAAATTCGGTTCATTTCGGGTAGTTTTAGTTTAATTTAAGTACTGTGATCAACACTGTTTGTGATGAACATCATCGACTATGCTCATTAAGTTCAAGTGATAAGAAGATGAGCCTCTGAGAAGTAAAGTGGGCTATCCAA
>NC_054710.1:50290468-50342873 GCF_016097555.1 Gigantopelta aegis
TCATTGGATCAGTAGGCGAGACATATATCTCCATTTACATCGTCTGTCAATCTGAGGATGGTACAACATGTACGATTTCCTAACAACAGTGAGAGATCGCTTATGAATTTATGCACAGTGGATATGGCTATCAAGTTTATTTTCAGGGTTGCCCATCAGGCAACCGTTTGACAATGATTAGTTCCCAGCAACACATGTTTGGTTGTCCTGATGCTACCGATTTGTGCAAACCTGGCACTGGAAACTCAAAATATTGCTCATAAAAAGTTAGGAGTTGTTTCAAATGGGTCAATATCGAAGTCCGCACAATACAACAAGAAGGCCGATATCATGGTAATTGTGTTCATTCGTAACCTGGATTAACTTTAAAAAAACAATTTATCTTAATTCTTAATTTGATACCAGAAAACAAATCTGATTACAGTGTTATAACAGTAAATAAAAACATTTCTCAAAAATTTATGAAAATAGCCGAGATTGGAAAACCCAACGGAAATACCCCGGCCGTAATATGGGTAAAATCAAGGGTTCAAACAAGTAATGCAAATAGACTACATCACAGACAGAAGGGTTTTTCCAACTCTGCCTTGTTTTCGCCAAGTTAAAATGGTGATGAGTTTGCACTGCCACGGGACGTTGGAAATGTGTACCAGATTCGTAGATCGATATCACAAAACACAAAATGATGAGTCGTCTGGAAGGTTAATGATAGAAATGGATTTTGGTATTGACTCACCTAGCAATTATTACAGTTGTGGTTTCTCGGTGTTCTTCTACATCCAAAACCGAACTTTAGTTAGCGATGAACGCACAATCAAAACAGCTAAAAGGTGCAAAGGGAAAACAACAATTCACAAGACAGAAATGTTTGGGTATAGCACTAGGGAATTGAAAGCAACCACAGTCAACAGGGTGGGGGGGGGGGGGGGGGTAGGTGGTTCTCCCAGAAAGAAAATAGGTTAAGTGTAGTGATAGGATTAAGAAAATCACACAGTAATGATAAGAGGTTTTTTTTTTTTTTAATCTGCCCAAAATTTTGGTACGTGCCATACACGTTTTACCCTGTGCAAGAAACCCAATATACCAGTTTGTAAATATAGCATGGTTTCGCAATCTGTTGCAATCCTTATGGTTTGATGCAAGCAATTGCTCTGGCCCGCGCAAAATGATTTCCATGTGGGCGAAAAACTGCTCGCCATGTTACAGGTCGATATTGCTCATTTATTTACTAAAAATTACTGAATTTGTGCAACAAAAAATTAAATATACCTTCTAGTGTTACTTTTACGTATATATAAATGTTTAACTTCCACTTTTAATGTTTTGCAAGCGATGTATTGATTGGTCTGTGAGACCTAATTTTATAGCAGAATGGGCCATTGATTGAAGTAAGTATAAAGGTCAAGGACATATTTCCTGATTTGCTCCAGGTTTTCCGAATGACCTTGACAAAGACAGCATACCATGCATTTGAAAACCACAAGGATTAATTCTATAATTATAGCCTACGTAAAGAATTGAAATATTAAAAATATTAGAAGAAAATATATATCAGTAGAATATTTCAGTGAGCAAATTAGCCAGCGAATATTCGGACCGAATGAACCGATGCAAGTACATTGTACCACACCATATGCAAACCAATATTTGACCTGGAGCATAACAGACAAATAGTGCAAATATGTAAGATGCTTTAAATGGAATGTTTGTTTTTTTCAGTGTTAAAGGAATGTGGTTTTAAATGAATGTTTCTTGTACACTTTAACCCCCCCCCCAAAAAAAAAACCCCCAAAAAAAAAAACAACAACAACAACAACAACAAAAACAACAACAGACAAATAAACTGCCTAGCAGTTATGTGGATGTTTAGTGTTTTGCTTATATGCCAGCCATCATGGTTACGTGATTCTGATACAACTGATGATACTACTGTCTTTGTTTTAGACACTGGCTCCAGTTATTACCACTGATGATTCTAGCTGTACCCCTCCACAAAAAAAGACATTCGGTGTTCTTACAATGAAATACACAACTGTAAAAGGTCGTGAAAGTGTCACTGTGCAGTTGGTTCACCCATCTTTTGAGAATGGTGTTCGTAACATACAGATTGGTTATGCTGTTTTTCCAGGTAAGAAAGCAAGACTGGTACAGACTTGCTTGTGTGTGTGTGTGTGTGTGTGTGTGTGTGTGTGTGTGTGTGTGTGTGTGTGTGTGTGTGTGCATTGTTGTAAAAGACAAAATACAACAACATTTGTACACAGTTTTTGACCATTAGAGTAAGTTGAATGAGAGAAACGTTTGTTATCAATAAACAATATATGACCATCTATAGCAAAAATAGGCCAAAATCGCCAATAATAATTAATGCACAATCATTACAAATGTAATTAGTACAAAACATTAACTTTACTTGGCAGTGCCATTTTTCATTTCTTTTTTCATTTAAAAAAAATATCCGCAATTAACAACACTAAATTGCCCTGAGAACGCGTGTCTGAACAATAATTTATTTTTACATAAAGATCATGATCCCTTTAGGAGCTTATCTCATTTGTCTTCCACTAGTTCAAATATCCTTTTATTATTATTAATTTTGTTTTGTGTGTCCCCTTACAAAATCCTGGATCCTTTCCTGGTTACTGCAATATTAAGATTACGCAAGACAGCACAACAATTATCAAACTGTTTGACTGCGGTGTGATGTGTTTACAGCGGTATGGTTTGTTCCAAAAATGACAATGTTTTAAGATGAAGGAAACACAACCATAGGACAGAATAACATATTAACGTGCCTATCCAATTAAGGTTCAAGCACGTCTCTTCCGGGCACAATCTTTGTCTTCACCCATAACTGGATTGGGGACAGGAGGGTGGGCTGGATAGAGTTGCAAATTGAGAAACGTTTGGAAACAGCAATTAGTGAATAAGTTTATATATATATATTTTTTTTTATACTCGGCGAAATATGTATATACTTTGGAGCATTTTAGGAGAGTCCAAAAATAAATAAGGTGTTTTAGCAGCTCTATTGCCATATAATTTTCTATAGCTCTCATTGGAAAATTCTTGAACAACCACTGCACTGGAAAGCAACCTTACACAATGTTATGAGAATAATGAAAGTAAAGTGTGTGAAAACGTGAATTTGTATTTGTTTTTAAACATACTGTGTTTACACCATTTGAATCTTGTAAATATATAGTCACTAAGTTCATTTCGTGATGGTCGATCATTTGCAGGTATAACTGAAGCATACTACTATAGTAGGAATTGCCATCTTATGGGGAGATAAATTGTCTTGGTTGACAAAAGCAATAAAAAGTATACTCTTCAAAAAAAGAAACGCAAAAGGGTACAAATGGGTTATAACGTCGATTTTATGTTTCCTACCGGTTCATGCTTTGTGAATATAAGGTCATTGCATGTCCCAAACACATTCCCACGGTTACATTCGATAAAACGCAGCTACTGTACAATAAAGTTCCAAAATGTGAATATTCGCAAAAACGCAGCCACGTGCAAACCATGTCACCACTGCACGTGCGTTGTCTGCACGTGCAACATGAACACCGACAGTATAAAAGTGCAGGGTGTTCGCTTGCCTGGCCTCTGTATCTGGCCGACAGTTGACAATCCAGGACATGCCACGTCTCAGTGAACCGCAGAGAAACAATGCCATCGGCCGACTAGACGCAGGCGAATCCAGAACGGCCGTTTGTTGCCAGGGCATTCCATGTGTCCCCAAGCACCATCTCCAGACTGTGGGACCGTTACCAGCAACATGGATCAACACGTGACCTCCCTAGATCCGGTCGACCACGGGTCACTACCCCCGGGCAGGACCGCTACATCCGGGTACGCCACCTTCGGGAACGATTGACTACTGCCACCAACACAGCCGCAGCAATACCAGGTTTGCGCAGGATATCCGACCAGACCGTACGGAACCGCCTACGTGAGGTAGGAATTCGTGCCAGACGTCCAATTCGAGGTGTCATCTTAACACCACAACACCGTCGACTCCGACTGCAGTGGTGCCAGATTCATCGACAATGGCCTCAACTGCGATGGAGACAGGTGTGGTTCAGTGACGAGTCCCGATTTCTGCTCCGACGTCATGATGGAAGATGTTGCGTGTATAGGCGTCGTGGTGAACGTTATGCGGCAAACTGCGTGCAGGAAGTGGACAGATTCGGCGGGGGTAGTGTCATGGTGTGGGCAGCCATCTCACACACTGGCAGAACTGACCTGGTCCACGTGCAGGGCAACCTGAATGCACAGGGCTACATTGACCAGATCCTCCGGCCACACATCGTTCCAGTTATGGCCAACGCCAACGCAGTGTTCCAACATGACAACGCCAGGCCTCACACAGCACGTCTCACAACGGCTTTCCTACAGAACAACAACATTAATGTCCTTCCTTGGCCATCGATATCACCGGATTTGAACCCAATTGAGAATCTATGGGACGAGTTGGACCGACGCCTCCGACAGCGACAACCACAGCCCCAGACCCTGCCCGAGCTGGCAGCAGCCTTGCAGGCCGAGTGGGCCACCATCCCCCGGGACGTCATCCGTACTCTGGTTGCTTCAATGGGCAGGCGGTGCCAGGCAGTTGTCAACACACGCGGAGGCCACACCCGGTATTGACTCCAGATGACCTTGACCTTGGTGGTGTGTCCTATCACTTACTCACAATGGACTAGAGTGAATTGTGAACAATCCTGCAACATTTGGTAATTATCGGACTCACCATTCAATAATTAAATCAATTCTCCAAATGTTACGACAATGTGGTTTTGCGTTTCTTCTTTTGAAGAGTATATATATCAACTATACAGAGCTAGGAAATAGGGAATGCTAAATGTAAGATAGGTGGCTGAAACGTTCTGAACTGCACTGGTGGAGTCAGTTAATACTTTATTTTTCAACATAATGCTCTTCGAGGTCCAAAGACTGATGCCAACGATGCTGAAGTTTGGGAATAGGTGGAGATCTGGTGGTGTCAGTTCTGGTGGATGTTCCAATGACTTCAAAGTCACAGCCATGCATGACAACCATGGAAACAGCAGAGTGTTGTACAAGTGTCTTGAAACACAGCATGCTGAAATCTGTGTCATGCTCAGTTCATTCCTCAGGATATTCTCAACTTGCTGCATGGCGTGTGGTGACTTGTCTATCAATATTGTATGGTACTGTTCTTTGTGGTGACTTGTCTATCAACCTTGTATGGTATTGTTTTTTGTGGTGACTTGTTTATCAACCGTGTATAGTACTGTTCTTTGTGGTGACTTGTCTATTAACCTTGTATGGTATTGTTCTTTGTGGTGACTTGTCTATCAACCTTGTGTGGTACTGTTATTTGTGGTTACTTGTCTATCAACCTTGTATGGTACTGTTCTTTGTGGTGACATGTCTATCTACCTTGTATGGTACTGTTCTTTGTGGTGACTTGTCTATCAACCTAATATGGTATTGTTCTTTGTGGTCGTAGTTGAACTATTCTGCCCACCATTGAACAGTGGCAAATAAAGGAATATCATTATATTCAGTTGACACCAATGTTGAAGTTAGGCCTATAAAGTAGATATTTGATGACTTCACAGAAGTCTGTTTTGTCTATTCCTTCACCACTGGTCACCGAAATGAGCTTGCATCCATCACCATATCGGAACTTACAAAAACGTCCCTGTGTAATAATTTCAAAGTAAAGGTATGTGAACATATTATGATATCAACACTTTAGTTAGGGTCTATACGGTGTATACTACCAAATCAAGTCCCATAGACGACAACAGTAACATATGTGGCTAAAGTCATTCCTGCAGCATATCAATCAACATACAGTTTTTTTGCAAATGCAATATGTCATACTAAACATTAAAACATAATAATAATAATAACAGTACTCCTGAAGATATTTACTATCAGTAGGGTTGTGTGCTCAGCTATTCATGTAGAAACAATATGGATATTCAGAGTACCTCAACTCCTTTTAATAATCCATTGAAACACATGTACTTGTCCGACCTCTACATTATGAACACCTCAACAGGCACATCAAAGAAATACAGTGTGTGAGGAAGGAAAACACAACATTAATCTACCTGTATGAAGTAAAGCCTTAATGTCATGAACATCAACGTGGGGGTAAATCCTGCATCATGGGTGTGGGTGTCTTCGAGTCACCAGGTGTGGACATCCATCTGCAATGCTGATTTTCATAATGGGCCATCAAAACCATTGGCAGTGACCAATATTCCGGTACTGCTGAGTAGCACCCCGGAAACAAGTGAAACTTCAATGCTGGTGTTCTGAGAACACACAGGAGATGAACCACGTACGACAAAAGGAAGTTAAAATTGACACTTCTTTATTAACCATTCTACTGGTCACACACAACTAAAATCAACACAAAGTTAATTATCACTAAAACCTTGATCATCCGACAAAGGTCTATTATAAAATGTAGCAAAAGGTGATGAATTGTTCCATCCCACTGTACACAGTGTAGTTTGTAAAGGCACTCGTGCATGTATTGTGGAGTAAATACAGACATACCAATTTCAGCCTTAAATAACAATGTCTTGATCCATCTAGAAATTGTAGACTTACTTACCGGTGTATGGCGTTTTACAAAATTGATGAACAAAACTGTTAGTTTGTTTTCTAAGTTCTACAGTTCTGCTCAGATATGAAGATGGAAACGTAACAACACACAGGGCAGAATCTTTAAACGTTCTAAGAGGTATCTATCTCTGCTTGATGAAATCCAGGCATGCTCTGCTCTAAACCGAAATTGAACATAATCGTCTGTAGCAATCACATCTCTAATTGCAATCAAATGTAGAGACTGTACTCTCTGCCCTGTGAGCAAAGCCAACAAAAATACTGTTTTCAAACTGCAAGCAGGTGTTAAAAATTTCAAATAACATAAAACCACATTGGTATTCCATGTGATCATATTTTTTGTTTGGCAATGAATGTCTCAAATTAAACATTCCTCCCATGAAAAGCTTGATCGACATATACTTCCCATCTGGGTAACTATCAGTTGAAAGAAAAGAAGATGCAGATGAACACTCAGTATTTAGGCAACTTTAACTAACTCCACTATGAAATAAATCTGTAACAAAATGTAACATTTTGGCCACACAGACAGAAAATGGATTGATGTCCTGAGTTCCGCCAGGCATTAAAGATACGATGATGTGCCTCGAAATTCATTCACGTTGAACAGCATTCTGGAGAGGACAATCAATTAGCATTCTTAAAAGTTCCTCAAATCATGGCTGTGTAATCCATAAGGGAACTACACCAAGTTATTCGGCTCCATCCTCCTCCGTCTTTTGCAACATTCTAGCAATGAGAGAAAATGGAAGAATTGCATAAGCAATTAATCTTGACCAACACACTGAAAAAGCATCCACATATGCTGCAAACAGGCCAGGTTGCCATGACATGCATGCAGCAGCATTGTGATTAAGCCGCAAAGCAAACATATCAATATCAGGTCTGCCCCAAATATCAACGAATTTTCTTTAAACACAGCAGGATTTAGCTTCCATTCTGCATTAGCATGTTCGATTCTGCTCTGTTTGTCTGCCTGTTCATTCTTGACACCAGGCAAATGATTAGCTGATAGTTAACTATTCTTAGACATGCACCATAACCAGATACCTTTAGCTAGTGTATTGCACTGATTAGTCCCCCTCCCCCCCCCCCCCCCCCCTCCCCCCCCCCCTCAATGTTGCTAATGTAGGCCTAAGCTATAGCAGTTTTATTATCCAGTTGCAATCAGACGTGAACATTACTAATGTTGGAGCAAAACGATCTAAGGGTAAACCAATCCCCAATCAACTCTACATAAGTATTATGATAAACAGCCTCCTTCCAAGGGACCAGTGTCCTCGTGTAACCTTACTTCCATAGACTCCTCCACAACCATTTTGTGAGGCATCTGACTAAAGTACTATGGAGGGTACACTGTGCCATGTAAAATATGGCAATGATATTCATCAACGTTAAAAATCCACCTATCCAAATCTAACTTCACAGACGAGAATATAGTCATTTTAGCTTGTGATTTCTCATTGTCTAGCTGTCTATAGAAAACCTGTCCAAACTGAACTCCTGGGAAACTTGCAACTATCAGACAAACACATTCAGCTACAACTCTGATAGAAAGCACGGGTTGCAGCAAACATTTTCTACAAAATTGTTTAAGTTTTTCAGCTTTCTCATTTGTGATACAAACTGTCATATCCACAGAGTTTAAAATAAATCTCAAGTATTGCAATTTCTGCGAAGGTTCGAATACCGATTTTGTTGGATGTACCAAAAAAACCTGCATGCTATGCCTTTACTCCCTGACATTATTCCTACATTCAGCCACTGACTCTCCCTGTAAATAAGCATCATCAATATAAGAAGATTGATGTAGCCCTTTTATCAGAGTTTTTGCAAAAAAAACACAAAAAAAACAACAACATGGTGATGTGCTTAGGCCATTGAATTAAAAAAATGTAGCCCTATGTCTGAATCTTAAGAATTTTCGGAAATGCTGATCTATAGGAACACTGCAGTAGGCATCCTTCCAATCAATGAAACTGATAAAACATTTCAGAGATTCCATTTTAAAATGTCTGTATGTAATTTGATTATTAAGACTTTTGACGCTCAAAATTAACTACTAGAACCATGCTTTTTGTGTCTTTTAAAAATATTAGACACAAATTGGCCAACTTGAGGGATAGCTTCAACTACCATGCCTTTATTAACTAACATAATTACTTCAGTGTCCATTGCCCTGAGCTCAGCATCAGAAAGCCTCTAGCCATTTGGTTATTGTGTCTAATTGGGAAAGTTATCAAACTCTAACAAAATCGGTTTACTCTATTTAAAATGTGCTTATCAGATGTTAATATTTCCCTGAAATTAATGTATTGCTTAATACATCCATCCTAAACATCTCCAACCTGTTGTGGCAACTCTTAAATCAGTAAATGTTTAAACATGTAACCATTCATCACAACTCATCTGAATTACCTGTATAGGTTCAGATGTGTCCATACCCACCAGAGAGATATGTTTTACTTCTTCTTAAATTCTACTAGCCAGGTTTCAACCAAACTTGTTTCAAACAATGCTATCATGGCACTTACCAATAATTTTAATTTTTGGGGCAGTTTCAAAATCCAAGATGGGCTCTCTGGCCTTTGATCGACTGAATTGTTTTTGACTTCTCAAGGTCGACGTACAAGCAGATTTCAACCAAATCTATTCCACATTATCCTCTCATGGCCGATTCAAAATCCAGAATGGCCAGCCTGGCCTCCGATTGACTGAGATTTTTAAAAAGCTTCCTTTCAAGGTCCACCATCCAGGTTTTAACCAAACTTGGTTCAATCGATCCTCTCATGGACCTAACAAAGTATTGCTATTTTGGGGGCTGATTCAAAATCCAAAATGGCCACCCTGGCCTCTGATTGGCTCAGACATTTTCAACGTCTTGTCAGATTCCAAAAGGCAAATTTCAACCAAACATGGCCAAAGTGATCCTCTCATGACTATGCATATGTTGTTATTTTGGGGGCCAATTGAAAATCCAATAATTACAAGATGATCCTGTTTTAACCATATTACATTATCATGCGAACAGACAAGTAATATTTGACCATTTTATTTTTAAAAACATCAACCAAAATAGCAGAAAATATAAATTACTGAAAACGGCGCATGTGGTGCAGAACTCAGTGATCAAAATGTGACTGCAGTATCACGAATGTAGTAATGTAAACTGAACACTTCATTTTAATCAGACAAATGACATGTCTGCCAGTTGGCCTGCATTATTGTAATCGTGGTGATCGTCATTGTTGGGGAATTATCATTGTACAAATAGTGAACCAGCAAAATGACAGTATATGTACAGACGGCACTCGAGGCAGCAGTCACATCTTGTCAAAACATCCCTCTGATGTGTGCAGACATTGGTGGTTTACGTATTGTAAGAGTTATAGCTGTGAATAGTATCGCTATATTAATTGATAGTGTTGTATATTTCTAGATGATCCAGAGCGCATGTCTGCTTTAAGTGCAGGTGCTATATCGGGAATTGTGATCGCTGTTGTTCTTGCTCTTGCCATTCCTACTGTGTGGATACTTTATAAGAGGTAATTAGAATAGAATATAATAGAATAGGTGTTTAACGACACCCCAGCACAAACAATATATGGGCTATTACGTGTCAGGTAATTAAATCATATATAATTATATGTGTAGTCACACTTTGTCAACACTAATTTGAAAGTGGCGACGAAATAGTTCGATTTGCATAACTTCATATATAACACCTCAAAACTGAAACGGTATTGCAGATGGATGATTTAATTTAATTTTGTAATAACGTTTGGTGGACTACCCCCATCCCAAACTTTGAATGTTTGCAATGCCTGTTGAAAGGTGAATTAATATATAAATGGCAGTTCACCACACCCCTAGCTGGTAGCATCGTCAGTCTCCTTTTTCTGTATGTTTGAACATTTGCGGAACGTAACTAACAAATTAAAATGTTGATTGTCTGAATAGCTTCAATTATATGTATATAAATTAACAATATAAATGTTCAGATTAGTTGAACACGATCCAGTTTTTTGAGACCAAAAATAAGCAACCTGGACGGTTAGTACTATTTAATTACTACTATATTTTGATGGTAACCAACCAAACCGTGTCTGTAAATAACGAGTCCCTCGCACATGCACCGATAACCAAACACATAGCATTCATTCTGCTTAGTCGGCGATCAATTATTCTGTAATCAACGAGTCGCTCGCATATACACCGATAACCAAACACGTAGCCTTCATTCTGCTTAGTCGGCGATCAAGTATTCTGTAATTAATGAGTCGCTCGCACATGCACCGATAACCAAACACGTAGCCTTCATTCTGCTTAGTCGGCGATCTATTATTCTGTAAATAACGAGTCGCTCGCACATGCACCGATAACCAAACACGTAGCCTTCATTCTGCTTAGTCGGCGATCTATTATTCTGTAAATAACGAGTCGCTCGCACATGCACCGATAACCAAACACGTAGCCTTCATTCTGCTTAGTCGGCGATCTATTATTCTGTAATTAACGAGTCATTTCATTTCATTTCAACTTAGTTTAGTGCTTATATCCAATTACGATTCAAGAACGCTGTCATGGGCTAGTTGTTAGTTGATTAGTGTTTAGTCAGAGAGAAGAGGGTGTAGTGGCCTTACACCTATCCATTGGGTCCTTAAGAACTCGCTCTGGGTTGCAGCCTGCCAGCGAGGCTGGTTTTAAACGACTCCGTTCGCACACGCATCGATTATCAAACACATAGCCTTTATTCTGCTTAGTGGGTGGTCTACTATTCTGTAATTAAAGAGTCCCTCCACACACGCACCGATTACCAAACACATAGCCTTCGTTCTGCTTAGTGGGTGGTCTACTATTATGTAATTAGCACCTGTATCCTTGTGAGGCTGGGATCAGCCGACACACCCGAGCTTTGCTTGGCTGATGTTTTATTCTTCTTTAAAATATTATAAGCACCGATAGCTTTATCATTTGAATTTTGATGTGTGTTAGTATTAATTTGAATAGCAATGCGAACGGGACCATCGCTTCATTTTGAGATGTCAACGTTTTTGAGAGATCGAATGTATGCATGCATGTATGTATGTATGTATGTATTTATGTGTGTGCGTGTGTTTGTGTGTTTCCACTATTTGATTTTGTTTAGTAGGGTAGTGTTGTTTTGTTTCTTTGGGGTTTTGTGTTATTTTCTGTTGGCTGTTTTCGGGTGAGGGTGTAGTTTGGTTGTTGTTGTGGTTTTATTTTGGTTATTATTTGCGTTTTTGGGTGGGTGACAACGAAAATGGTCATGAGTCTGTGCAAATATATACGTTTCTATAATAACAACTAATGAGTTTTTCTCTATAGTTACGCCATGCTTTCAAAGAAATTACTTAGGAATATGTTCTCAAACATTTGTTGCCTTTGGAAAGTTATTGAAGGGACTATTGTGTTGACTATAATGGCTGGGACAGTTTAATAATAATTATAATAAATATTAATACATTTTTTCATGTATCTGCCACTTATTTTGATGATGTTTCTGCTGAATACTTTGTGATCTTTATTTTCACGTGAAAAATGTTTGGAAATTTGAGTAGTGCCTATACAAAATTAATTTACTTAGTTTCTTTTTTTTCGGATGTACTCCACGTTTCATATCTTGAATGAATTGAAGTTTCCATATAGTTACTTCCACTTAGAACATTGCTGTAGGAGGGTGGAACGTTTAAAACGTTTCCTGGTTGGGGGGGGCGGGGGGGGGGGGGGTAAGGATGAGATTCGTTTCATGATGTAAAGGGGATGATTTTCTGCGATCATGGGAAAACGAACACAATTACAGAAATTTTTGTGTTTTTTTTCAGTATCATTTCTTTATAACATACAATTTTGTTCTTGCATAAACACAGTTATAAACATTTATATTATTTTGGCATGTGTATACTATTCTTTAAGAAAATACTTAACATTTAGCATGCCACTGCCGGTGTCTTGTACTAAAGAAATCACGTCGTTCTTGTAGATTATGCCTTCTTGCTATAGATATCGGACAAAAGACCAGTGGTAAAACACTCACCTGATACGTGATTAGTCTAGGATCGATTCCCTTCGTTGGCCCATTGGGCGGTTTCTACTTCCAGCCAGTGCACCACGACTGGAATATCAAAGATGTGTGCTATCCTGTCTGGAGGATGGTGCATATAAAAGATCCCTTGTTATTAATGAAAGAATGTAGTTTCTTCTCTAACATTATATGTCAGAATTTCAAAATGTTTGACATCCAATGGCTAATGATAAATAAATAAATAAATGTGCTGCAGTGATTTCTTTAAACCATACACATAAAGACACATGTAAGGTATTTTATTACAGCATTGATTACACAAGAGTTGATTTATGCTACTCTCTATTCTCATTTTAAACAATCGTAGCGTTTTAGATTTTTTTATTTTTTTTATTACTTGCCATCGGGATTGCACACAGTACCTTTTACTGGCCAGAATAATAAAACTGACCTCGGAAATTAGGCCATCGTATTCTAGAACGTCCGTAATATTATTATTATTATTATTATTATCATTATTATTATTATTATTATTATTATTATTATTATTATTATTATTATTATACTGATGGAAATAAATAAAAGATCACACAGATAGCAACAAGAAATAATGACTGCATCAAAAATCAATTCATATTGTCAGAAATTGACTGGGAACATATAGGCAGTATATTCAACACTACAGACATTCAATCCCACATTACAACTTGGTATGAAATATAGACATTACTACACTAGTTGTGAATTATAATTTTGGTCTACTATTTGATGTGATGCCTTATTTCTTTCGGTCAGTGTATTATTAAACTCTGGTCATTCGTAAATGTAACTGAATCACGTGACAATGTAATTTATCTTCGTATTATACTATATCAGTTAGTGTGTGTGTGTGTGTATGCGTGAGTATGTGTGTGTGCGTGCGTGTGTGTGCGTCCGTGTGTGTGTGTGCATGTGTGTGTGTGTTGTACATATAACGCATAACAAGAATTCAGCAAATATTTTGTTTTAATTGCCTTTCGATATTGAATGCATTCAGCCGCCAGCCTTTTTTTTTTTTTAAATTGTGTTAAGCCGTCTATCCATGTTACCCATGCGCGTCCTGTAACCTCACCGTGGTGCAGGGGTGTAACATTCTCTTTGAGAATGGCCAATATAGTACAAATAGTAAAAGTCAGTATCTATCTGTGATATTTGTATGTTTGCACAGTTCTTTACACTGTTTTTATTTAAATTTAGAATTTGTATATTGATATCGATCATCACTTTATTTGTTTGCATTACCATAGTTTGACACCCAATAGCCGATGTATTTGTCGTGCTGGGGTGTCGTTAAACATTCATTCATTCATTCATTCATTCTATCCATGTTAGTAAATTTCTCTGCCTAAAGTCCTCTGCATCTTCACTCTCATATGATATTTGTGGAAAAAAGAAAGCTTTCCATCTCGTTCGCTTTATGACACATTCTACCATCATCAATAGATAGTTAGCACAGTCATTCCGTGTTGCAAAGATATAGGCGAATGTAATTGTACACATTATTTTTAGTGTTGAAAAACATTGCTCCAACACAATACATACAGTTGTTTTCGTTTTAAGATATATTTGTGAAAGTGAATAAAAGCGGAAGTCATATCAATACTGTTTGTATGATGTTTTAACGTACTAGTTGTTATCAAGATTATGACACTCGTGAAATAAATTGTGTTCGTAATTTGCTAAGGACAACGTCTTGATAACTCTTTACTAATTTATTATCCTCTATTTATTTCTAATCTTTGATATCCTAAAACATTGATATTTTTGTTACCATAACCTTAAAAGAAATATAACAATTTGCGTCATGTAACACTAGGAATACATTATAGATTATATTTATTTCCAGGAAAATCAAGAAGAAAGCTAAAGATGTGCTGAATGAATCTAATAACTAACGGAAACCAAAATCAAGCTCACAACTCTGCTAACGTTAGAACACCAGTTTTCTTTTTTTCAATTTGTATGAAACTGCATCAGTAAATACGGCTCTTTGTTTGTTAGGTGTTCCAGTATTTTACATTTGGTTGGATTTTTAAAATAAAATTGCTGCTGAAAGTAGAGTATCGTAGTCAGAAGTGCAGTATTTCACAAGTTTTACATTCTTTGTCAAAAATAACAATTGTTTGTTTGCATAAAACGGTAACTGATGAATTGGCTTGTAACTGTATAATGAATAATGTTAAAATGCATATACAAACATTATTAGTTTTAAACTCATAATATTTTCACAAATAAAAAGGGGAGGGGCATACAAATTATAAACTATATACATTATATCTTAAAATGCTGAAACAGAGAGTTTAGGCAGTTTTACCTGAATTGTTACTTATAATCAATCAAGCAGTACGAGGACATTAAAGGCAGAATTGCATGTGCAATTACTTCATTTAGCTGTTTCATTTATACAACGTGTTTTTGTCCT
This sequence comes from Gigantopelta aegis, assembly GCF_016097555.1. Lineage (NCBI taxonomy): Eukaryota > Metazoa > Mollusca > Gastropoda > Neomphalida > Peltospiridae > Gigantopelta > Gigantopelta aegis. The sequence goes on from NC_054710.1 coordinate 50,305,609, forward strand.
AATGTTTTAACAGACAATACCTGATTTTGCCTTCCAGTAATTTCGAACGTATATTCGAAAGATATATATATATTACAAAATAAAATGAAAAATGACTGCTAAAACATTAGGACACCTACACTAGATACACAGACGCTGGTATTCAAAACAAGAACATGTATTTAATATGTAATTTTAATCACAAGAAAACTGTTCATCGAAAGAGTTAAGAATTGTTTCATTTGTTTACACTGATAATGCTCATCGGTTCCCATTTCATGCAAACGGGCTATACAAATCACTTGACCTCACATACTGTATGTGTATAAATAACTCGGGAATATCAGAATTGTAAAGTTAATGAAAAAACAAGTGTCGAAGCTGCCATTATGCAAATTTGACATTGCGTTTTTAAGATGGTTTACGGTTTTTAATGTGATTTTTATTGATATTACAAAATACAAAAACAATATGTTCGAAACTTTTTCTGAAAACAATGATGTCTCGTACTTGACTTAATTTTAATGTTTTCAGTACCTACATTATACAGCAAATAATACAAATTATGTCAACATTCAAGGCGACACCATATGAATTATTTCACTATTCAAGAGTCCACTCTTGCTCCTTTTCCTTTAACCAAAACTAATTTTGATGCGGATGTTTGTGTTTTTTGTGTGTGTGTTTTTTTTATGAAATTGAAGGAGCATTTATTGGGAATGAAAACATGTAATGTCATCATCTGGTATTGCCCATTGCGCTATATTTACTGGGAATTTAAACATGTAATGTCATCATCTGGTATTGCCCATTGCGCTATATTTACTGGGAATGAAAACATGTAATGTCATCATCTGGTATTGCCCATTGCGCTATATTTACTGGGAATTTAAACATGTAATGTCATCATCTGGTATTGCCCATTGCGCTATATTTACTGGGAATTTAAACATGCAATGTCATCATCTGGTATTGCCCATTGCGCTATATTTACTGGGAATTTAAACATGCAATGTCATCATCTGGTATTGCCCTTTGCGCTATATTTACTGGGAATTTAAACATGTAATGTCATCATCTGGTATTGCCCATTGCGCTATATTTACTGGGAATTTAAACATGTAATGTCATCATCTGGTATTGCCCATTGCGCTATTTTTCGTTCCAGCCAGTGCACCACGACTGGTATGTCAAAGCCCGTGGTATGTGATATCCTGTCCGAGGGATGGTGCATATAAAAGATCCCTTGCTACTAATGGAAAAATGTAGCGGGTTTCCTCTCTAAGACTATATGTCTAAATTATATAATGTTTGACATCCAATAGCTGATAATTAATAAACCAGTGTGTTCTAGTGGTGTCAATAAACAAATCAACTTTACAGGGTTCATCTGGTATTTGACTACAACTTGTCTGGTTAAAACTACTTTATCTCAAAGTTAAGCTTTAAAGTAAAGTGGCTGTCCATAAACGTAGGTGTACCTATTAAATATAGATATGACATGTTCATACTATGTATGAATGGGCACACTCATACCACTGCTATTTTACAGCAAACAATACTTGTAGTTTCCCAAATAGCAAACTTGCGATGGGTTTTATACTGTCATATTACATAAAACATACATTCAAATTTTGAAACTATATATCAGTGGTTACATGCCAGTAGTTGACATATATTATAAATGCGCACTAACATTGAAGAATTCCATTACCTATATCAATTGTTCTTAATGTATATAGTTAGATGCGTCGCTGTTACGTGAGTTCCTTCGACAGACTTTAGATGGTTTGCGTTTTTATCATTACACTTTGTACACTTAGACCTGGAGCCAAGGGTTCATTTTATTAGATGTTTTTCTCAATCCATCCAACTTGTTTCAAATCTTTTAAAACCCGACCCTGTCATCAATAGCTACCCCTACTATTATTATCCAGCATATGCAGATTTATCCCCCCCCCCCCCCCCCCCCCCCCCCCCCCCCCCCCCCCAAAAAAAAAAATAAATAAATCGGCCTTGGCTCCTGGAGTAGCTGAAGAATTCCATATGTCATTGTTTCTTTAACTAAATAGTGTTCGTAGTTTTGTTTACATATTTTAAAATAGTTTTCACTATTGACATATATAGTTAGATGTGCCACAGTTACGTATTCATTAGATGGACTTTAGATGGTTTACTTGTTTTATTGTTACACTTTGTAAACTTAGTCCTGGAGCCAAGGGTTCATTTTATTAGATGTTTTTTTCTCAATCCATCCAACTTGATTCAAATCATTTAAAACCCGACCCTGTCATCAACAGCTACCCCTACTACTATTATCCAGCATATGCAGATTCGTCGTCCCCCCCCCCCCCCCCCCCCCCCGCCAAAAAAATAAAAAAATAAAAAAATAAATAAATAAAAAAATACCCACAATTTTTTTTTTTTAAATCTGCCTTGGCTCCTGGACTAGCTGAATAATTTCAAGTTTCATTGTTTCTTTAACTAAATAGTATTCGTATTTTTGTGTACGTATTTTAAAATAGTTTCCAAACTATATATGAATCGTTGTATGCCACTGTTTGACATACCGGCCTCGGTGGCGTCGTGGTTACGCCATCGGTCTACAGGATGGTAGGTACTGGGTTCGGATCCCAGTCGAGGCATGGGATTTTTAATCCAGATACCGACTCCAAACCCTGAGTGAGTGCTCCGCAAGGCTCAATGGGTAGGTGTAAACCACTTGCAACGACCAGTGATCCATAACTTGTTCAACAAAGGTCATGGTTTGTGCTATCCTGCCTGTGGGAAGCGCAAATAAAAGATCCCTTACTGCCTGTCGTAAAAGAGTAACATATGTGCCGACAGTGGGTTTCCTCTAAAAAAAACCAGAATTACCATGTTTGTCGTTCAATAGCCGATGATAAGGTAAAACATCAATGTGCTCTAGTAGCGTCGTTAAATAAAACAAACTTTACTATTTGACATATTCTAAATGTGTACTGAAATTAAAGGGACATTCCTGAGTTTCTGCATTGTAAGATGTTTCCAACTAATAAAATATTGCTACAATTAAACTTACATATATCAGTGCCTGTATATTCAGTGTGTTTCTGATCGTCTTAATATTTGTAAGAAACCCAAACTGATTTTTTTCTTCATATAATTTCATACGTACGAAAAAAATTTTTTTTTAGAAAATAAAATAAATTCAGCCTAGTATAAATATTAAAACGATCAAAAACACGTTTAATATACAGCCACTAATATTATATGCAGATCGTTAAAAAGTCTCTGTTAGTCGATATATCTTAAAAACTGCAGCAAACTCAAGAATGTTCCTTTAAAGAATTGCATTACCTATAAGAATTGCTTTGTTAATGTATATTCTTTACGTATTCTTTAGATTGACTTTAGATGATTTACGTGTTTTATTGTTACAGTTTGTGAACTTAGTCTTGGAGCCAAAGGTTCATTTTATTTTGTTTATTATTATTATTATTATTTTATTTCATCCTAGTTGATGTCAATATTTTAATGTGATTTTTTTTTTCATATTCCTTTAAGTGCACACCTTTAACAAAATCTCTATGTTAGTGTGACCAGGAAGGTGTTAATATTCATAAATTATATCAAAATGGACTATACGGTACCAACCTCATGAATGCACATTGTGACAAGCATGAATGAGTACTGTTCCAGAAATGAAGAAACATCTGTTACAGTTTCTGATCTTAGTCCTGGAGCCAAGGGTTCATTTTCTTTTCTTTATTATTATTTTTATTTATTTTTTCATCGTAGTTGTGGTCAATATTTTAATGTGATTTTTAAATTTATTTATTATTATTATTATTATTATTTTTTTTTTTTTTTTTTCCATATTCATTTAAGTGCACACCGTTAACAAAATCACTATGCTAGTGTGACCAGGAAGGGGTTAATATTTATAAATTATATCGAAATGGACTGTACGGTACAAACCTCATGAATAAACATTGTCACAAGCATGAATGATTACTTTACTATTGAATATATTTACAAAAACAAAAACAGAAGTACATATCTGGAATTGCCAAGGGTTGCACATGCCCCTACCCACATACCCACCCCTATCCCCGAATTTGTTTTTAATTAATTAATTTTAAAAATAATAATAATACAAATAAATAATACTTAAAAAAAATTCATAAATAGCTACCCCTAGACAATATAACTCAGAAACAAAACTTAACAGGCAAAGCCAGGTTCCCCCGAAATCGGCCTATGGCTCCAGTATTTGCTTGCCATTGTTTCTTTAACTATATAGTGTTCGTATTCTTGTGTACACATTTTAAAATAGTTACCAAACTATATACGAATGGTTACATACCACTATTTGACATATACTCTTCAAAAGAAGAAACGCAAAACCTCATTGTCGTAACATTTGGAGAATTGATTTAATTATTGAATGGTGAGTCCGATAATTACCAAATGTTGCAGGATTGTTCACAATTCACTCTAGTCCATTGTGAGTAAGTGATAGGACACACCACCAAGGTCAAGGTCATCTGGAGTCAATACCGGGTGTGGCCTCTGCGTGTGTTGACAACTGCCTGGCACCGCCTGCCCATTGAAGCAACCAGAGTACGGATGACGTCCCGGGGGATGGTGGCCCACTCGGCCTGCAAGGCTGCTGCCAGCTCGGGCAGGGTTTGGGGCTGTGGTTGTCGCTGTCGGAGGCGTCGGTCCAACTCGTCCCATAGATTCTCAATTGGGTTCAAATCCGGTGATATCGATGGCCAAGGAAGGACATTAATGTTGTTGTTCTGTAGGACAGCCGTTGTGAGACGTGCTGTGTGAGGCCTGGCGTTGTCATGTTGGAACACTGCGTTGGCGTTGGCCATAACTGGAACGATGTGTGGCCGGAGGATCTGGTCAATGTAGCCCTGTGCATTCAGGTTGCCCTGCACGTGGACCAGGTCAGTTCTGCCAGTGTGTGAGATGGCTGCCCACACCATGACACTACCCCCGCCGAATCTGTCCACTTCCTGCACGCAGTTTGCCGCATAACGTTCACCACGACGCCTATACACGCGACATCTTCCATCATGACGTCGGAGCAGAAATCGGGACTCGTCACTGAACCACACCTGTCTCCATCGCAGTTGAGGCCATTGTCGATGAATCTGGCACCACTGCAGTCGGAGTCGACGGTGTTGTGGTGTTAAGATGACACCTCGAACTGGACGTCTGGCACGAATTCCTACCTCACGTAGGCGGTTCCGTACGGTCTGGTCGGATATCCTGCGCAAACCTGGTATTGCTGCGGCTGTGGAGGTGGCAGTAGTCAATCGTTCCCGAAGGTGGCGTACCCGGATGTAGCGGTCCTGCCCGGGGGTAGTGACCCGTGGTCGACCGGATCTAGGGAGGTCACGTGTTGATCCATGTTGCTGGTAACGGTCCCACAGTCTGGAGATGGTGCTTGGGGACACATGGAATGCCCTGGCAACGGCCGTTCTGGATTCGCCTGCGTCTAGTCGGCCGATGGCATTGTTTCTCTGCGGTTCACTGAGACGTGGCATGTCCTGGATTGTCAACTGTCGGCCAGATACAGAGGCCAGGCAAGCGAACACCCTGCACTTTTATACTGTCGGTGTTCATGTTGCACGTGCAGACAACGCACGTGCAGTGGTGACATGGTTTGCACGTGACTGCGTTTTTGCGAATATTCACATTTTGGAACTTTATTGTACAGTAGCTGCGTTTTATCGAATGTAACCGTGGGAATGTGTTTGGGACATGCAATGACCTTATATTCACAAAGCATGAACCGGTAGGAAACATAAAATCGGATTTATAACCCATTTGTACCCTTTTGCGTTTCTTTTTTTGAAGAGTATATATATTCAACATGGACACTAAATTTGAAGACATTCATTAGGTACATATACTAAAATGCAAACGTTATTGTGACACACACACAAAACAAAGATAATTGATGATGAGTTTTTACTGCCTTGTATGAAACGTTATAACGTGGAAAGAGAAATGTCCGAAGGTATGAAAACGAGCAATAGCCCATGGAAAGGGCGCACCTGTCATATGCAAATGATCCACATCGCTAGAGGGGGTCCAGGGCGAAGTTCACACAGTCGGTAGCGAGTGTGTCCACCTTGAGCATTGATACAGGCTTGGCACCGTCGTCACATTGAGGCCACTAAACACTGTAAAAAGTTCCACGAAATGCCACTTCGCAAATGCGTGGTTCGGATCCGTGTGTCTTGGCGAGGGTGGTCGGCCGCTACGGGGACGGCCCCTGACCTGGTTGTTGTGTTGATATCGTTGCCATAACTGACGAAATTCACTAATAGTGTTTTTTTCTGACTTCAGGACTTCTGAAGGCTGCACAGAGTGGCAATGATTTGCGACTGATTGTCTCGCCTTTTATGGTGAACACTGCACAGGATTTCTCCCGAATATTCCATGTTTGTTGCACAAACCATGCAATCGCTTCAACAACTGCTTGGTTGCATTTCTTTGAGCTGTTTCATGCACATTTTCTCTGGTTTACATCCATAAATCCATTCACAAATGTATTACTCCAAACAATCCCTGTCACAATAACTTTTGTCGTTTAGTATATTAACATATGTATATCCAACATGCACACTACATTTGAAGACTTTTATTACGTATATACATTGCTTTCTTGATATGCATAGCTAAGTGTTTCACGATTATGCATTATTTAGATGGATTTTAAATGGCTTACCATTTGTATTGTTACAATTAATGGGCTTCGTCTGGGACCAAGGTTTCATTTTATTTGTTTTTGTTCTCATTCATCCTTCTTTTTATACGAGTTCTGTTCTGCCTATGGCCCCGGACAAACTGCAGTATGTTATCTTCGATAAATTATTTAACTAAATCATATTTTTATCTTTTGCATAGTTATTTACCTTGGATTTTGATCAGATAGCTGTGAAACTTAATACTTCGATTCTCTTTCAATTTCAACAAACTAACAGACATATTTTGTAAGTTTAGAATTTTAACACTCAAAAGTCTCTTTTGAATTATCACCTACTAGCGACAAAATTTAAAATTAAATAGAGGAGTCCTCTAGACTAACATACCTCTTGTTTATTTAAATAAGAAACTCATCTTAATGATGTTTGTATTTTATATAGATATTCCAACAAATAAGCTATTAGCTTTTGATTAAGATGGTTTCCAACTGTTACACGTTGCTTTAGCGTGTGTGATCCAGTCTGTTGCTTGTTTGTCTTTGTTTTTGTGTTTGTGTATGATTATACCTAATAAACAAATGTATCTTTATTTAGATATTGTTTGGTGTCGGGGTGTTGTTAAACATTGTTTCATCAATTCATATTTTGTTTAAAGAAAGTACATGTATATAAGAAAGTGATGCAGTTAACACAGGCTTCGTACAAATTAAATATGTCCTGCATACATATGCTACTGTATGCTGCCCAACATTCTGATATAATTGTCGTTTTGGCACCAAAAGCAAATACTTACTCTCTCGACACACCCTCCAAAAACCCACTGTCCCTCTACACATCGTCCGAGGTTGTGTTTGCGTTTGGTAAATGTTTGCCTCATCAATCTCCACAGTTGACCCCTCTATTCCAATGACGTTTGTCCTATTCGCACCAATATCACTAATAATATGGCTTCCTAGGAAGGTGTTTTTTAAGTCAACTATTTTGTCCTCTGTTCTGTGTTTTGTTTGAGATAGTTCGATCAAAAATTGTTTAGCAAAACAGTACAGTATTAAAACACTGCGTCCGACTGATAGCTTTGAAGCCTCATCACAATTGTACTTCATTTTTACTATTTGTTTTATTGCATTGGAACCTGTATGTCAGATAATTGTCACTTTCACTAATCCATTAGCAATATTACTGGTATTTATAAACGTTCCATAAGATTGCGTGTTACTGGCACAGATGTCCATTATTGGTAAGAAATATTGATCACCAGTAAGAAATGTTGATCACTGGTAAGGAATGTTGATCAATGGTAAGAATGTTGATCACTGATAAGGAATGTTGATCACTGGTAAGGAATGTTGATCACTGGTAAGAAATGTTGATCACTGGCAAGAATTGTAGGTTACTGGTAGATCACTACTCAAGGATCTTCACCACTGGCAAGGAATCTTGATCACTGGTAAGGAATGTAGATCAATAAGAAATGTTAATCACTGGCAAGGAATGTTGACCACTGGTAATGAATGTAGATCACTGGTAAGGAATGTTGATCACTAGTAAGGAATGTAGATTACCGGTAAGGAATGCAGATCACTAGGTAAGGAATGCTGACCACTTGTAAGGAATGTTGATCACTGGTAATGAATGTAGATCACTAGTAAGGAATGTTGATCACTAGTGAGGAAAATAGATCACTGGTAAGGAATGTTGACCACTGATAAGGAATGTAGGTCACTGGTAAGGAATGTTGACCACTGGTAAGGAATGTAGGTCAATGGTAAGGAATGTAGGTCACTGGTAAGGAATGTAGCTACCCAATCCCTTGAGATGCTTATGTGTCAAAATATTGGTCATTGGCAGAATACGTGTCGTAACAGATTGGCACGTGCTCATTGTGGTCAGTGTGCTCATGACAGCAAGGCATGTCAAAACGATGTGGCATGAACCAACTGCAAAGGCCAACCTTTTGCTTATCCACGCAAAGATGGAAAGTCGAAAAGCAGGTACAGCAGGTGAAAGCCGAAAAACACGTGTCTTTTTATGAGGCACGAAAACCTGTAGAGACCTCGTCACTTGTGGTGGCAGGTAAATCGTATGCTGTTGCATGTAGTGTTGCCACTCAGACGGATTGATCTTGGCCTAATGGTGATGATTGATTTAAGAAGATTTCAGATATTGCTAAAGCTCAAAAGCAAGCCATAAAAGTTGTTGAAAAGAAAGTTGTTAAATGTATCCATGTGTCTGGATTCTAGAAATCCACCAAACGGTTTAACTGCAGAGCCAGGTCCCAGTAATTCTAATTCAGGACAAGATACTAAGCTCAAAATAAAAATAAGGATTGTTCTTCAGGTCGATTGGAGAAGTGTGAAAACAACCGATTCCTTTAGACAATCCTTATGAATATTTGGCCGAGTTGGATGATGATATGCATACATCACCATATGATCATCCACAATCTACACGATCGCCAAAGAAAACAATTCACCCATACGTTCCCAGTGATGCCTAATTCAGTCATCAGCGGAACTGCCTTGGGCTTAGGCTCAGTTTTGATGAATTAGTTTTCATATGCTAGAAGCAAAATTTAATTGGTTTCCAGATGCACTGAAGACTTGCAACATGAATCATCACGTATATGGAACTCTCTAGAAGTACATGATCTCTATGTGTCATACAAGGGTTTCTCATTGTCTCGTTGGCAGTCAGTAAAGTCATTATCAGACCGCATGGAGAGGATCTTCTGGCTCTCTCAGGTAATGGTGTCGCCAGCATGCTTGTGTTCAAGAGTAAAGCTGCCGGACACTTGAAGATAGTGCCAAATGATGATGACAGTGATGTTGATATTGATGTCAGGAGAGTTGCCAACACAATTGTGACAGAATCCAAACAATTAAAGCATGATCAAACTAAATATGACACTAGAATCAATGTGCATGTCACTATATCAACAAACAGCCCAACACTTCTCATCCTCATGTCAATCATCTCACCTAAATTAGATTCAACACTGTATGCAGGTATGATTGGAAACAGTGTGACTAGCGCTGTTACAAACAAACCAACTTCTCTCCAAAATTCATTGGGAGTGGTAGTACGTGAGAAATCTGCCATCGAACTACTCTGTGATTTTGGAGTGAAAGCTTCCTATGATAAAGTACTTCGGTTCAGGGCTTCTGCTGCCTTTTTAATTCAAAAACATCCTCTTGCAATTTTGTTTGATAAATATTAATGTCATCCATCTGCAGACCCTTTTATAATGTGTGACAGATATGTCTATGAAGTAGCCGTTGTTTCTATATGCATTTACAAAACTGAATGGAAAATATACTAAAAGGCAAAAGTTATTGTAACACAAAAGACAAAGATAATTGATGATAAGTTTTTACTGCCGTGTATGAAACGTTATAGAGGGGGTCCAGAGCGAAGTTCACACAGTCAGTAGCGAGTGTGTCCACCTTTAGCATTGATACAGGCCTGGCACCGTCGTATCATTGAGGCCACTAAACGCTGGGGAAAGGGATGGCGCGGGCTGTGAAGGTTGCTGGCTGGAACCTGTTTCGCAGATGTGTGGTTCGGATCCATGTGTGTTGGCGAGGGTTGTCACGGGTGGTCGGCCGCTACGGGTTGTTTTGTTGATATCGTTGCCATAGTTGGCATATAGTCTTTCTGTGGACGTTGAATTGGCGTGCGACGTCACGTTGCGAGATCCTAGATTCAAGCATCCCTATGACTCGCCATGGCATGACGAAATTGCATCAAACAGTTCACTAATGGTGTTTTCTGACTTCAGGACTTATGAAGGCTGCACAGAATGGCACTAATTTGTGACTGAATGTCTGACCTTTTATGGTGAACACTGGACAGCATTTCTCAGAATATTCCATGTTTCTTGCACCAAACATGCAGTTGTTGCAACAACTGCTTGGTTGCATTTCTTTGATCTGTTTCATGCACATTTTCTCCGGTTTACATCCATAAATCCATTCACAAATGTATGACTCCAAACAATCCATGTCACATTAACTTTTGTCTTTGAGTATAGTATAATGCTTAGGCTATTTCTTGGAAAATGTAATACTGAGTGAATACTATTAATAATAATTGTTCTAAACACAACCAACATCATATTTCTTTATGACAGAACATGTATGTTTTTATGTTGTAGATAAATGTAATTCTATGTTTTACTGATCAAAGTCAGTAATAAAAACAAATTAAAATCAGGGATACATGCAGATACATGTACAAATAAAAACAAATAAAAGTTAGGCATGCGTGCAGATACATGTTCATATAAAAACAAATAAAAGTTAGGGATACATGCAGATACATGTACATATAAAACAAATTTAAAGTTAGGAATGCGTGCAGTTACATGTACAAAAAAAACAAATAAAAGTTAGGGATACATGCAGATACATGTACAAATAAAACAAATGTAAAGTTAGGGATACATGCAGATACATGTACATATAAAACAAATTACAGTCAGGGATACATGCAGACACATGTACATATAAAACAAATTAAAGTTAGGGATACATGCAGATACATGTACAAATAAAAACAAATAAAAGTCAGGGATACATGCAGATACATGTACAAGCAAAAACAAATAAAAGTTAGGGATACATGCAGATACATGTACATATAAAACACATTACAGTCAGGGATATATCCAGATAGGGATATATCCAGATACATGTACAAATAAAAACAAATAATAGTCAGGGATACATGCAGATACATGTACAAATAAAAACAAATAAAAGTTATGGATACATGCAGATACATGTACATATAAAACAAATTTAAAGTTAGGGATGCGTGCAGATACATATACATATAAAAACAAATTAAAGTCAGGGATACATGCAGATACATGTACAAATAAAAACAAATAAAAGTTAGGAATACATGCAGACACATGTACATATAAAACAAATTTAAAGTCAGGGATACATGCAGATACATGTACAAATAAAAACAAATTTAAAGGCAGGGATACATACAGATACATATATATATAAAAACAAATTTAAAGTCAGGGATACATTCATATGCATGTCATATAAAACAAATTACAGTCAGGGATACATGCAGATGCATGTACATATAAAACAAATAAAAGTTAGGGATACATGCAGATGCATGTACATATAACACAAATTAAAGTTAGGGATACATGCAGATACATGTACATATAAAACAAATTACAGTCAGGGATATATGCAGATACATGTACAAATAAAAACAAATAAAAGTCAGAGATACATGCAGATACATGTACAAATAAAAACAAATAAAAGTCAGGGATACATGCAGATACATGTACAAATAAAAACAAATAAAAGTTTTGGATACATGCAAATACATGCACATATAAAACAAATTTAAAGTTATGGATGCGTGCAAATACATGTACATATAAAAACAAATTAAAGTCAGGGATACATGCAGATACATGTACAAATAAAAACAAATAAAAGTCAGGGATACATGCAGATACATGTACAAATAAAAACAAATTAAAGTCAGGGATACATGCAGATACATGTACATATAAAACAAATGAAAGTTACGGATACATGCAGATACATGCACAAATAAAAACAAATTAAAGTCAGGGATACATGCAGATACATGTACAAATAAAAACAAATTAAAGTCAGGGATACATGCAGATACATGTACATATAAAACAAATGAAAGTTACGGATACATGCAGAGACATGTACATATAAAACAAATTAAAGTTAGGGATACATGCAGATACATGAACATATAAAACAAATTACAGTCAGGGATATATGCAGATACATGTACAAATAAAAACAAATTAAAGTCAGGGATACATGCAGATACATGTACAAATAAAAACAAATAATAGTCAGGGATACATGCAAATACATGTACAAAGAAAAACAAATAAAAGTTATGGATACATGCAGATACATGTACATATAAAACAAATTTAAAGTTAGTGATGCGTGCAGATACATGTACATATAAAAACAAATTAAAGTCAGGGATACATACAGATACATGTACAAATAAAAATAAATAAAAGTTAGGAATACATGCAGATACATGTACATATAAAACAAATTTAAAGTCAGGGATTCATGCACACACATGTTCATATAAAAACAAATTTAAAGTCAGGGATACATTCATATGCATGTCATATAAAACAAATTACAGTCAGCGATGCATGCAGATGCATGTACATATAAAACAAATTAGAGTCAGGGATACATGCAGATACATGTACATATAAAACAATTAAAGTTAGGGATACATGCAGATACATGTACATATAAACACAAATTAAAGTTAGAGATATATATATAGAGAGATTCCTAAACCTATAGTCGTTCCCAAAGGGAATGCCTTTTTCATACTACGGAATTCACTACAAGTGAGGTTCATATACCTATAGTCGTTCCAAAAGGGAATGCCTTTTTCATACTATGGAATTCACTACAAGTTTAGTCCAGTCAAATTAGCTGAAAAAAGTGTTCTACTGACAAGTAATTGCAACATAATTGATTTTAATGGGTTTTATAATCTGAAATACCTCATCTACAACATGAAACGAAAAGGAAAATGCATAAAATCGCATGTATATGAGCCTCGTAAGACATTGTGCGTGTCTGTGTGTGTGCGTGTGTATGTGTGCGTGTGCGTGTGTATGTGCGTGTGCGTGTGCGTGTGAGTGTGTGTGTGCGTGTGTGTGTGTGTGTGTGTTATTAGAAAGTAGGGTTACATTTGTCTCCATATCTTTATCATTTGATATATGTTCTTAAATCTTAAATTATGCATAATCTTAAATACAACGGACTGGTGGGTTTTTTTTTTATTTGTTCTTGGCTTTCTTTTTTCTTTTTTTTTGTTGCTTTTTTTTGTTGTTGTTGTTTGTTGTTGTTTTTTTTTTGTTGTTGTTTCTTTCTTCTTTTTTTTCTTCTTTTTTTTTCTTCTTTTTTTTATTTTGGGGGGGGGGGGGTTGTAAAATATAATTTTGTAAAAAGGTTTAATCACTATATCTTCATACTTGTAAAACGGTGTAATCACACTTATCTCTCCTTTGGTAAGTCCGTTACTTCTCATATCTTTACATTAAAGAGTTTGTCCTAAATGTATAGTTTTGGAAACATTATCAACTAAAAGTGATTGCAATTGTAAACTATGCGTGAATAAACTAGTTTAAACCTATTGGTGGGATGTTGTTGGCTATTTAGCTGGTTTATATACATGATTGAAAGTTGTGTTATTGAGCATTGTAAACATACAATTTGTTTAAATCAAGGTCAACTGTTTTCTGTGTGTATCTGTTAGTGCATTGCCCCTCTTTGTGCACTTGTGTGGTCTGTAATATAATGCGAAAGATAGTTTTACAGTTTCTGATAGCTGTCAAATGTCCCTCTTTGTGCACTCGTGTGATCTGTAATATAATGCGAAAGATAGTTTTACAGTTTCTGATAACTGTCAAATGTCCCTCTTTGTGCACTTGTGTGATCTATGATATAATGCGAAAAGCCGTTTTAACAGTGTCTGGTATTTTTTATATCTTCTTCTATTTTGGTTTATACTAACGACTGCCTTCTTTGTACTTGACTGAAGCCACACTAAACATAAATCTTTTTCGCTCAGGTCTAATCTACTACTTTGCACAAATTGTGCTAAACATTGCATACAAATATTAATTCCACAAATACAACATCAGTGGAAGCCGCCATCTTTATCACTTAACATACATGTTGTTCAGACTTTAGAGCGTTACGTAATTATTGAATTGCGGGATGGAAGGATGTGGCCACATACTTGCTTCCACCTCTCTTACAGAATATTCCAATAAAAAAGTAAGACGGCAGACTGCGAATTTTTTTAGTTTTTTAAGTGTTTTATGTCGATATAGATGGCATAGTTACAACCTGGTATGTGTCATTGTAGTGTGTGTGTTTGTGTTTGTTTCTTTCCACGATTTCTGTCTTGGCAAAATGTGAGGAATATATATTGGTAATTAAATTTATCGTAATTGTTAACGTCATTCGAGCTTTAAAGCGTTACGCAATTGTTGAACTGCGTCACATAAGAGCAGTTATTTGGCAGTTCCTTTCTGAAGATAAGATCAGGGGCGGCGCAGATGGTGCAGCTGGTACGGCATGACCGTACCACTTTTTGTTTGTCTGTGGGTTATATTTGTTGTATCTGTGAAAATTACCTTCACAGGTGAATTTGAAAGGATAGTCTGGCAATATATATATATATATATATATATATATATATATATATATATATATATATATATATATATATATATATATATATATATAATATACTCTTCACAAGAAGAAACGCAAAACCACATTGTCGTAACATTTGGAGAATTGATTTATTTATTGAATGGTGAGTCCGATAATTACCAAATGTTGCAGGATTGTTCACAATTCACTCTAGTCCATTGTGAGTAAGTGATAGGACACACCACCAAGGTCAAGGTCATCTGGAGTCAATACCGGGTGTGGCCTCCGCGTGTGTTGACAACTGCCTGGCACCGCCTGCCCATTGAAGCAACCAGAGTACGGATGACGTCCCGGGGGATGGTGGCCCACTCGGCCTGCAAGGCTGCTGCCAGCTCGGGCAGGGTCTGGGGCTGTGGTTGTCGCTGTCGGAGGCGTCGGTCCAACTCGTCCCATAGATGCTCAAATGGGTTCAAATCCGGTGATATCGATGGCCAAGGAAGGACATTAATGTTGTTGTTCTGTAGGAAAGCCGTTGTGAGACGTGCTGTGTGAGGCCTGGCGTTGTCATGTTGGAACACTGCGTTGGCGTTGGCCATAACTGGAACGATGTGTGGCCGGAGGATCTGGTCAATGTAGCCCTGTGCATTCAGGTTGCCCTGCACGTGGACCAGGTCAGTTCTGCCAGTGTGTGAGATGGCTGCCCACACCATGACACTACCCCCGCCGAATCTGTCCACTTCCTGCACGCAGTTTGCCGCATAACGTTCACCACGACGCCTATACACGCGACATCTTCCATCATGACGTCGGAGCAGAAATCGGGACTCGTCACTGAACCACACCTGTCTCCATCGCAGTTGAGGCCATTGTCGATGAATCTGGCACCACTGCAGTCGGAGTCGACGGTGTTGTGGTGTTAAGATGACACCTCGAACTGGACGTCTGGCACGAATTCCTACCTCACGTAGGCGGTTCCGTACGGTCTGGTCGGATATCCTGCGCAAACCTGGTATTGCTGCGGCTGTGGAGGTGACAGTAGTCAATCGTTCCCGAAGGTGGCGTACCCGGATGTAGCGGTCCTGCCCGGGGGTAGTGACCCGTGGTCGACCGGATCTAGGGAGGTCACGTGTTGATCCATGTTGCTGGTAACGGTCCCACAGTCTGGAGATGGTGCTTGGGGACACATGGAATGCCCTGGCAACGGCCGTTCTGGATTCGCCTGCGTCTAGTCGGCCGATGGCATTGTTTCTCTGCGGTTCACTGAGACGTAGCATGTCCTGGATTGTCAACTGTCGGCCAGATACAGAGGCCAGGCAAGCGAACACCCTGCACTTTTATACTGTCGGTGTTCATGTTGCACGTGCAGACAGCGCACGTGCAGTGGTGACATGGTTTGCACGTGGCTGCGTTTTTGCGAATATTCACATTTTGGAACTTTATTGTACAGTAGCTGCGTTTTATCGAATGTAACCGTGGGAATGTGTTTGGGACATGCAATGACCTTATATTCACAAAGCATGAACCGGTAGGAAATATAACCCATTTGTACCCTTTTGCGTTTCTTTTTTTGAAGAGTATATATTTCTTTATTGGAGTATAAAATATGGAATTAATTACTTTTGTCGTTTGGAAGTTATAATACTGAAAACTGGATCATCTGACATGTGTTTAAATTGTGTGTGTGTGTGTGCGTGTGTGTGTGTGTGTGTGTGTGTGAGAGAGAGAGAGAGAGAGAGAGAGAGAGAGAGAGAGAGAGAGAGAGAGAGAGAGAGAGAGAGAGAGAGAGAGAGAGAGTCAGTCATCTTCGGGGCACCTTTGATCGGGAATACCAAGAGAAATGGTCTGGCGAAATATTTACCATTGAGAAAAGGTACTGGTCTGAAGGTAAAGACTTGTACAAATTAAAGGACTGGGGTGGTGATGCCATCGAAGGGACATTCTATGCAGCTGAACTTCAAAAGGTGACTGAGAATCCTGATCAACTGTACCGTATCCAAGCCATTGTGAAAAAGAGAACTCGTAACAAACAGAAAGAAGTGTTGGTCAAATGGCTTCACTGGCCTAAGAAATACAATTCGTGGATTCAAGAAGCAGACGTTGTTCGATATCAGACAGTATAAAATACCTCAGCACATGTTTGACTTTTCATTATCATGGAAGAAATTGTAGAGACACAACCTCTGTCAAGAAGTCATTCGGGTGATACCTGGACATTTTTTGGTAAATGTGTGGCCAAATCAGAATCATCATCATATACGTGGTGGTGATCACGTGTATCATCAACTTATCTCTTCATCAAGGTAATTCTAACTTGTGGACAGCACTACTCAGCAGTAGCTTGGGTTATTTGCTGCCAAATCCCAAGATCAAAACGAATAAGCGCCATGGATAAGTACATTACCATTCGAAGTCTTACTTTCCCGACAACACACACTGGTCTTTTAGAGTCAATCTATATGACAGACTACATCTCCGAAAAAAGTGGGTGGTAGCAGCCACCGAAATCACCATTCAGAACTGGGAAGTTTCGAGAAAATCAGACAGCCATGACATTTACGTGTGTTCCAACATCTGCTACAGCTCACACGTTGGAGAAAGAAAGGAGCCCTTACTGAGACGCATCTGTTTGATGGGGAATAAACAAGGAAAGATCTCTTGTGTTTCCAAACTATCATTACGTACCCCTGAGACTGGAAGATGTGCAGATCGTGGACATCTATATACAGGACGCAGATGGCAATCCAGCCTCATTTATCACGGGACCAGTGACGGTGACACTACATATAACGCCGCAGCCCTTTTGTGATTGCCATCAACCAGAACCTGTATCACAGCAAGGACCCGACACAGAGGAGAAACTGTCATTACCTGGCACTGTTCAACAACCCCATCGACAAGCAGCAAGTCCTAACCTTGGCACAGCAGATGTATCCTGGAAATACTTGTCATTTCATGCAGCGGTTTGAGGAAGCTACCCACAGGCCCTACGGATATCTCTTGGTGGACTTGAAACCGACCACGCCCGAACATTGGCGCCTTCGACCTAATGGTTTAGAGACGGGGCCATTCGAATGCTATAAAAGCACAAACGTAACGGCGAATGTCTCAGAAGAGTTGCAGCCACCGACCAAGAAAGAGCTCTACATGCAAATCATGCAAAGAAACGCATTCAAAAGAAAACTACCAGTCATTCCCGCCTACGAAAGTGACGACGAAGAAGAAGATGAGGTGGAACCCTATCTGAGAAATCAAAAAGAAGAGCTGTCGCCTGACCTGGAAAACGAAGGCATTCGTCTCATGGTGGAACGTGCATTCGACATCAAGCATGACTATATCGAAAGCAAGAGAAAACGCTACGAAGAAAAAAACATGTCCCAAGATGCCATCGAAAGAAACATGAAGACCTTACAATGGAAGTTATTTAAAGACACGTACTCTCGCTTTCTGACCTATATGCATTACTTTGACAAAGGCCCCAACACGAGGAAACTTCTACAGTCTGTGAATCCAGACAGAGATGTGAGACCGCAGATTCGTTCTAAATTAAATCAGTATCGTTCCTGGATCGGCGAATATTTGGACGAAGTAGACGACGACGATACCGATGATGATGATACTGATGAGGAGGACGAAGATGAAGAGAAATGAACACTCATATTATTCACATGTCGCCCTTAAGGCCTCTCGATATAACATAATAAATAAATAAGTAAGTAAATAAGTAAAATAAAAACAAACTATAAATTATTATTTTGTTTTAAAAATAATAGAAAACATATAATTTCCCCACATGAGATACGAACAGCTTACCTTCAGCGCTGGACGCCAAGTCGTTCGCAGCTAACTACTTCACGCACGTTAACAAAACCTGTCATTTAAACCATTATATTTGCGAGCGGCGAAGCGCGGAATGAAGTGACGAAATAGGTTGGTTAATAATAATCTTGTGAATGCTCTATCAGATAGCGTAGATCGAAAATTCTGTTTTACACCTATTTAAATCATTTATTTCACGTCTTCAAGAATGTAACTTCTAGTTCCGAAGAGTATTGTCATCGACAATAAAATAGAATACCACCGCTTCCCGGATGTAAACAGTGATAACCATTCATCATTCAGCGCGCTAAAAATAAATACACTACCTCGCTTCGGGCAGACTCCTTAGACGTCGTACGTTTTATTTAACGACACCACTAGAGCACCTCGATTTATTAATCATTGGCTATTGGATGTGAAACATACTTCTGACAGTTTTAGCGAGGAAAACCCCCCTGCACTTTCCCATTAGTAGCAAGGGATCCTACACCATCCCTTTCAAGGCTAGGCGAGGAGTCCCACACCAAGTACGTCAAGGCTATGACTTACACCAAGGTCGCACACCTGCCCAGGTATACCAGTCACTGCCCTCTAAGTCGGTCAATGTTAAACAAATCAGTCAGGGCCAGTCCAAGGACGTCAGTACCAACCTAAGTCGGTCAGGGACACTGGCGAGCGTTCACCCTAGTAGACCACACCACTATGACTCACACCAAGGCCGGACACCAAGGTCAAGGTCACGGAAAGTAGGTCATGGCACTGTACAGTAGGCCAGTCTAAGTAGGTCTAGGTCAGGGCCGGGTCAGTAGGACGTTGCACACGGCACAGTAGGCCAGTCTAAGTAGGTCAAGGTCAGTCTAAGTAGGTCAGGGCCGGGTCCGCAGGACGAGGTCACGTGACAAGGCCATGACGTCATCAAGGTCACGGACAGTAGGTCAGGGCCGGGTCAGTAGGACGAGGTCACGTGGCAAGGCCGTGGCGTCATAAAGGTCAAGGTAACGGAAAGTAGGTCATGACCCCATATAGGCCCTGATACTACTAATGGTATTTTATTAAACATGTTTTACTATTCATTGGTTTTGATCCGTCGATTGCCAAGTGGTTCAGTACTTTTTTTATTATGATGTTTCTAGTTGCACACTAAATAGTGGACATTTGTCTCTTTTTTCCAATATAAAAGGGGGGGGGGGGGGTCAGTCAAGGCGGCCCACTGAAACAGTCAGTGAATAGAGCACTTCATTTAGTAGGCAAATTTGCCACCTGTTCTGATCTGAGATCAAATTTGAGACAAAATTGGGTTATGGTGTCGAATACAATACAAATTAAAAAAGGTATATGCAATCATGATGGGAAATTTAAACTTCTCGGTATTAAATACAATGTAATGCCAGTTGACAACTATTCTGAGAAGTTAAGAGATAAATGTCAATGTTTTAAAAACACTCTTAGATAATTGGAAAAACAACTGTAATAAAATCACTGGCATTATTAATGTTAATTCAAATCTGACAGTCCTCCCAGATCCACCACTTCATTATTCATCAATCTTGACGATGCGAAATTACAATCTTTTCAGTTTAAAATTAATCACCGAATATACTATACTAACAGCAAGCTGATGCAATTGAAACTTTTAAAAACTGAATTATGTACATTTTGTGGTGATACTGAAGAAACTCTCGTTCATTTATTTGTTGAATGTCAGTATGTTAAAACTATATGGTATTGCAGTGCTCAATTTTAAGGATTTTGGTTGCTTGCTCGGAAGGCATGTATGGGTTCACATTGAGGTTGTCCCTCCAAACATTTGGTTGCCCTGATTTCATCAGTCTTTTGAAAATAGAGTTATATCTATATTCCAATAAAACAACAAGCAACAGGTTTGGAATTAATATGTTGTCACTGTAAAACGTAATATGTACTGTTAGGGTTTTTTTGGTGTTTTTTTTTTAAAAATGAAGTCTGATAAAACACAGCACACTGGGTACTGAAACATCAAAAGCAATGTCATCAACATCAAAAACAGTCAACATTAGACAGAATTCGTACACCTTTTTACAAGTTCATTTTCCATTACTTTTCCATGACTTTCCGTGACTCAAATAACATAATTCCATGGCCATATAATAAACAGAAACATCAAAAGATCAATGGCAAAGACGACATCGTGCCTTTGAATCTAATGTATCTGTCATTAGCCACTCCTTGTATGCCTGGTGAGTGGTCCAAGGACAGGACATAATTGTCATCGAATAAAACACGTCAAACCAGTTATTTTCTTAAAACCAATTCCTGCGTAAAACAACTATTAACTTTACTGTTACTGTTATAGAATAAAACATGTCAAACCAGTTATTTTTCTAAACTCAATTCCCGCGTAAAACAACTGGTTTATTAGTTCTCAGCTATATCTATTATGTGAGTAATGTAATGTCGTAAAAGCAATTCAAATACCAGTCGTACATGACTAATTATCTGTCGCATGCGATATGCCTGAATGTAATGTGTAATAGCTATACAAATACCATTCGTATGATTAATTCAAGCCAGAATCAGTTTGGGAATTCGAGACGACGAGTGGAATTACCGATCTAAGAATAAATTTGTGTTATTAAAATTCTTTCTTTCTTTTCAGCGTGGATGCAATATTATGATTTTCCATGACTTTCCATGGCTTTTTATTAAAAAATAATAGTTTTCCAGAACTGGATTTTTAAATCTCAAATTCCATGACTTTCCATGTTTTCCATGAGGCGTGCGAACCCTGATTAGAAACAGTCAACATCAGAAAGAGTCAAGGTCAGAAGCAGTGATTTGGTGATACGTCAGCTATGTTCCAATCAAATGCACTCTTATGTTCTAATCGAACGAACTGAAATGCTTCCTATTCGAAATACTTCAGCCAATTGCGATTTTTCACGATGTCTCACAGAATCGGCCGAGGAGTTCGAGTAGCAAACAAACCCACGTGATTTCGACTGATTGACTGACGCTTTAGATAACAACATTTTAAAAGCGATTGTTCGCAAGGAATCTGCACGTTATTATGGGACACAACTCGTCGTTTAAAAATGTCAGTCATCCGACGGGCAACTAATATCATAGAATTAAGTTGCGCGACTGAATATTAGGTTGTCACAGATGACCGTAAAAATTGAGCGCTGTATTGCTTACTAGATGACCTAAATGTTAAATGTGGCACTGTCATACCTAATGCCACTGATGTACTTCGTTTATATATATATATATATATATATAGAATGAACCGCCCCCCCCCCCCCTCATATTTAGCTCATATACGTCGTTATAAGCAGATTGAATTATATGCTCTTTATCTTTAACAAACAAGTAACACCCCCCCCCCCCCCCATGATGGGTGCGAGACATACAGCATGAATACAGCAGGGCAGAAACTTAACAACAGCACCGACAACAACTGCCATGTATGTGTGTGTCTTTATTATAATAATAACAACAATAATTATATATATATATACATATATATATATATATATATATATATATATATATATATATATATATATATATATATATATATATATATATACACCTCGTTATAAATATCGCACCACCCAATTTTGTTCACTAAGTAAAACTGGATCTTCAGCCTCATAAAAATGGTGCTTAGAAAAGCACATTAAACTGTTTATATGGCCTCATGTGAGCGTTCAGTCAGAAAATTTACAACACAAGACCGAATTTGAGCACTAAATGAGGGTTTAATTGTAACAAAGTAAAGTTCACTAAAATCACCGTAAAATACGGTGAAATAAGTATGGCTGCCGGGGTCGTTACAACAGACACACAACACAGTTCACATTTCATTAATGTCAAACACACTAGTAAGGTCCACAATGACTGGCTAACTCAGTATCTGGTGTAACCGCCTCGCACTTGGATAACATGTTCTACACGCCTTCTCATGATTGTCACCAGACGTCTGATGCTCTGTTGAGGGATCTGCTGCCACTCATCATGCAATGCATGGGTCAATTCCTGAAGGTTCTGAACTGGAGGATCCCTTGCTCTCACCCTACGTCCCAAAATGTCCCACAAATGCTCAATAGGATTTAGGTCTGGACTTCTGGCAGGCCATGGTAGTGTCTCAATGGCGTTGTGTTGGAGATGCTGAACAACAGCTCGAGCACGATGTGGTCTGGCATTATCGTCCATGAAGACTGGACGTGTGGCGAGAGCATGGTTATCGAAATGAGGCACAACAGCACCGTCCAGGATCAAGTTCTGGTACATCTGTCCATTCAGTGTTCCGGGAACTCTGATGAGGTCAAGTTTACAATCATAGGAACAACACACCCACACCATGACGGATCCACCCCGAAATGGAACCTCAGCTTGAATGTTCCTCTGATCATATGCTGTGTTGTCTGCCTCCAAACTCGTGCCCTCCCGTCTGTATGATGCAGCAAAAATCTGATTTCATCGGACCAGTGGATCCTTCTCCATGTCCTCAGGTTCCAGCGATTACGTGCTTGGCACCAGGCTAAACGGGCATGGCGGTGCTGATTTGTGAGGAGTGGACGTCTGATTGGTCGTCTTGCTCTCAATCCTGCAGAATTTAGGCATCGTCTGATGGTGCTGATGGACACTCTGTTGTATGGATGCCATCCATGTCGCAGCTGTGTACAAGTAGACTTTGGGCTTCGTCTGGCTTGGCGTACGAGAGCACGGTCTTCCCTGTCATTGGTTTTTCTGGGACGTCCAGACCTCGGTGCATCCTTCACTTCACCGGAAGCAGTATGTTTACGTATTAGCCTGCTGATGACAGTGTGATTAATGTTCAATTGTGTTCCAATAGCACGACATGACATACCAGTCTGGTGCATACCAATAATTCGCCATCTTTGGTTCAGAGGCACTGGACGCTTGGGCATTTCACTGGTTGGTCAAAATAAAGCTTAATTTATGCCTAAAATCAAATTTTAGCTGTGTCTGCCAACATAACATACACCAAAAGAGGCTATGTGCATACTGCATTGTTAGCAAACCGACCCCGGGATTAATCATGCTCGACTGAGCATGCACGTGCAGCTCGGAACAGGGTGTGTTTGTGATATTATGTTCACAGATGTTGTAGTATATTAAATATATACTTGTAGTTTAAAAAACCGAAACTTATATTTTCTAATTTTACTTTAAAATGTGTGGTGCGATATTTATGACGAGGTGTATATATATATATATATATATATATATATATATGTATTTTAAAAAAGCAATTTAAAGAAATAATTATCCTTTTACATGTTTCAGAAAGGAACGGCTAAATATGACGTCATACATATTATGACGTTACTGTAGTAGAAGGGGATTGATTTAATTACGTCATTGTTGCTTTTATCTAACGAAGAGCATTAAGAAGTGGACAAAACTTTCTAATAAAATACATTTTCTTTGTCTTTCTTTTCATTTCATCATTGGTATCTATGTGATAAAATGGGAAAATGGTGAATTTAATATCTTTTTGTGCCGCACATGTATTTAAATGTGAACTTAAGGGTATGCATCTTGTTTCAGGTTGTTTTATTTGCTGTTTGTGTACGCGTACTCTGGCTCTCAGCTGAGTGGTATGACCAATGTATTGTTCTTTGCAACCTTGGCATGTAATTACATAAATAAATAACATATCCCTGTGTACCCAAAATAAACCTTTGTGGTTGAATTCTATATGTGTGCCTTTTAAAATATGTTGGCATGTACCACAGTTACTTCGGTTACACTTTTTGACACTGCATTTATGTTCTACTGTTGTAGATTCAAATGTGCTTTTGTCAGTATCTGTTTCAAGTTTTTGCTTCGTCTCTTACTATTTATAATTGAAATAGAGTCTAGTATGGATGACATTTTTTCATTTTGTTTTAAAATGTGCATTTCTGACAAGATCTTTTTATATATATCGGGGTTCTGCAGGTTATGGGTGGATACAAACGCCAGCGGCCTTTTCGCTGAAACGATTTGTTTTGGTTTTAAAAGATATTTTCTATCTAATACTACCGCCTTTTCGATACTATCTGATATTAGCTGTTTTGGATAACCTCGCGTTTTAAGATACATGTTGAGTTCCCGGAGACGTTGATCACGTGTTTGTATATTTGACACAATCATACAGATACGCCGTGCTAGGTTATATGGTATACTTCTTCTCGTATGACTCGGATGACAGGATGAGAAAGAAAGGTACTGTTTGCTATCAGTTGGTTTGTAAAATATATCAGTTTCTATTATGCGTCCACACTTCATTACTAAAGTGTCTAGAAAAGGAATTTTCTTTGCGTCTGTTTCCATAGTAAAGTTTATGTTACTATTCAGTGTGTTAAGTAACTCGTGAAATAATTCCAAACAGTGTTTGGACAAAGGTCACAGTATGAAACAATCATCAAGAAAACGTTTCCAGTTCTTCTTGAAATATAGCTGAAAGTCTGATCCAAATATATTTGTAATTTTAGTTTCTAATATTTGTTCTAGGTAACCTAAAGTCAGTGTGGCATAGCTTGGTGCCATTTTGGTACCCATTGCCGTCCCTTTAATCTGTTTGTAGTGTTTCCCATCAAAGTAAAATATATTGTTTTCCAATATATATTTTATGCTTTCTACAATTAAAGACTTCGAAATTCGTTCTGGCAAAATTTCGGGATATTTGGTTAACCAGTATGGCACTGCGGTGATTCCAAGGTCATGTGGTATGCTAGAATATAGTTTTGTTACATCAAATGTTACCAGTACGCTTTCTTCCGTTGTCTTTTTTGGCAGGTTGTTGATGAAATCCATAGTGTCTCTTGTATAACTGGTTACTTTTAATAAAAATGGTTTCAACAATATATCAATGAAATTGCTCAGTCTGTGGGTTGCACACACTGGGCCAGCTACAATTGGTCGTAACTGTAAGTCATTAGGATGCAATAATTCTACATACCTTTTCTGTGCTTCTCTGCACATAGAATTAATAATATGGCTCTTATGCACTTATGGAAGGCCATAAAAATTACTCTCCTTACATTCAAAATTTGTTAAATAATCAAATTCCTTTTCGGTCAATTCTCCCTCAAATCGTTTTATAAATGTTTTATGTTGTTTAAAATTGTTTGATTTTACCGTTGTAATTTCTATGTGATTATTCAGCAGTATTCATGATAACAATAGTACCACCCTTATCCGCTTGTTTAATAACAATCGACTTATCATTTGCTAAATTTAATAAACATTTTCTTTCATAATCTTTTATATTTGAATTTGATTTAGGATTGTTATTGAGAGGATATTTTGAAACTACTTCGATATAATCATCTAGGTTTCTATTCCTACCTTTTATTGCACTCCAATAACTTTTATTCCTAACTAGAATCATCATTAGAACTATTGTTTTCAAAAAAGTATTCAGTGTTTCTTAACTGGCGACACAACTCATTAATATCTTCTTTTAATTCTTCTATATTGTTATTCTTTGGTGTGGGGGTAAATTTCAAACCCTTTTCCAAAACCCGTGTTTCTGTGGCAATGAATTTCCGGTGAGATAAGTTGATTATTTTTATTTCGGCCTCCTGTGGGTGATTTTCTAACAACCTGTCTGTTCTGAGCTCCTGCTGTGGGCTAAAAAAGGGTTCGACCCTTGTTGTTCTCTGTGGTCGGTTCTCCGCGCTGTTTATGGCATCGATGTTGATTCTCTCCACGAAGGTGATCTTTGGTCTGAATTTCTACGGGTGTTGTTTCTCTGCCTTTGGCTCGATGCTGTTCTGTGATGATGCTCCGTATTGTTGTTATTTTGAAGGATACGGCCATTTTGTGTTTTTCGTCCAATGTACGTTACGTATCGGCTGGTCCTTTTTTGATTACCGTATATCGGATGTTCTCTATACGTTGACTCTTGCTCTTCAGTGTTGTTTTCATGACGTTTGTTTCTCCAGCCATGACTGCTGTATATGTATGTGTATGTGCGTGTCAGGCACGGCGCAGCAGGAGTCTGAATCTGTTCAGAAATCACATATCGTGAAACAAGTAATGCATTTACCCGCATGCGTCATGATGAATTGCACTTGTAGAATGCAGGAAATTCCATTTCAAAGCATCTACTATTCGAAATTTTAAGGGGGACCGTACACACCCCCCTCCCACCCCGCCCCACCCCACCCCAACCCACCCCACCCCCGGACCCTTCTAAAAGAGTGGTATTCATATATTCAGTGTATATACACATATACAGAAATTATACATCATGGAAAGGGCATTTTACCCACATTTGTCATAACTTGTACTTGTAGATCATAGGAAATGACATTTCAGGACATCTACGTTTCATAATTTACAGGTGTAGCATACCCACCAAATTCCCTAGAAACTCACACACACACACACACACACACACACACACACACACACACACACACACACACACACACCAATGTGCATGCACATGCATTTTAAATTTTACAATGTTTTGATTAAAACAAATACATTAAAGCAAATTCTATAGTAATAACCAATTTATTTCACAACTAGGAGACCGACACCACTCAAGTGAATGGCAACCAGTAGGTCTATTATGTTAGTAAGTCACTTGGACATATTGGATGTCATGATAGAATATTACTATTCTTAATGCCTTCGTCTTTACAAGAGATCTGGTGGTTCATGTGGATATTCTGCATTATCTCCCCTAGAGCGGAACTCTCTTCCTCGGCCAGCAAGAAGACGTCAATTATATTTTAGTTAAATCTGGAATAAATTATACGCCTTTTATTATTCAAATTTTCTGTGGAAGTGGCTTACACAGTCCATTTTAAGACCAGTGGTGGATCTGAGGAAGCAAGATTTTGTTTATTTTTTGTAAAAATAATTTTAGTGTTTAATAGTTATAACAAATAAAACAATTTAATTTAAAATGTTATCTGCTAGCTCACCCTTTCAAAAATAATAAAATATTATCTTTACGAACCATGAAATGTGGTCATTTATCTTTATGTTTGCATAATCAATTCAGAAATTTAAACAATATGGTAAATTAGTAATCAAATGTTACAGATTAGAGAGTTCACTTTCTGTAAGCTGCTTGGAACTGGCGTCAATTAATAAGACTATGAACATATTATAAACATCATACAAAACAGGGGTGTAGACTTGGGGGTCAGAACCCCCCTCCCGGCGAAAATTTAAACATTACATACAGCTGCCCATAGGTCCATATTCGACTACCCCATCCCACCGCCAGATCACCACACTACACTGTAGAGGTACAATGCAAAGTTTGGACTATATAACCAGTTCCAGACGATGCCGCCTCTTAATACTGTGTGTCTTTCGCTGGTACTAGGGTATGACATTGTCCGTATGTTCATAAACGTGTTATTTTCGGAGCATACCTTTCTGATCAATTCATATAGGATCATGAAAGCTTACATGAAAGTACAACTGAGACGACGGCATATCACGTACCATATCTAGGTCACCACGATCTACTTTCCACGCAGTATTGCACTTTAAAGGAAATCCTTCTGCAGGCATAGTTTCCTTATAAATTCATAGATGATCATTAAACCTTGCATGCATGTACAACTTGGGATGGTGTGCATAATTAGGTCACTATGACCTACTTTTCTCGCTTTACTGTAAAATAAATGAAATCCTTTTCTAGACCATATTTCCATTATCAATTCTTATAAGATAATCAAACCTTGCATGGATCTACAACTTAGGATGGCATACAGGACCATCAAACCTCACATGTAGGAACAACTAGGAATGGAGGTGTGTCGTATACTATTTCTAGGTCACTGTGACCTACTTTTCACGGTCTACAGCACAACAATAAATCGTTTTTCGGAACATAGCTAGCATACAGATGCATACATGACCATCAAACTGCACGTAGGATCAACTTGGGATGGTGGTTGGTCCAACACAAACTGTTTATACATCCCATTACAAACATTTCACATAATTAAAACTGAATCATACCCATAACATATTCATTAATACAGATATGGTTTTCTATCAAACTCCTGATGACCGTATCGTGTACTTCTCCGGTCCTCTTCTTCACAGAGTTATGGCCCTCGAACTTATGAGGTAGGACAGCATATATGCACAGTAGGGGACATGTATCACTTCAACAGTACTCCCATGTTTGTTTACATTATACTGATTGTTGACTTTAATTATACTGCCATTAATTTCATTCATGTTTTCTCATGTTCATGCATTCAGGGTGTTAACCGTAACACTACTGTAATAAAACTTGGAGGATTAGGTACAGTTGTAAAAGTCATCACGTTTTTGTGGTCTATGACTGAAAGTATATATGGACATATCATGTACCTCACCAGTACTCTTGTTGACGGCGTGTGTGTGTGTGTGTGGGGGGGGGGGGGGGTCGGGTTTTTTCTTTCTTGTTGTGACAGTATTTTATAGAGTAAAGTGTTGGTAAGTATGAAGAAATTCTGTTTGTTAAAATTCCTTACCTTTACTAATTTGTGTTCAGACCCTTTATTCTCGACTATCTGACCACAATTTGTGCTAAAAGCAATGAACTTTTTTTAAGTTTAAAGGCATATTGTCACAAATCACTGACCTATTTAATTTTCTAACAAAGTATTACCTGAACAAAAAATATTTGATTTGTCCCTAAATGTATTTTATTCAATCATCTTCATAATCACCATACTCCATTTATTAATTATATTTTGTAAACATAATTGAATTATGGCAATGGTCCATAATTCAACAACTAAAATAGCCGAGATGGTTGACATGGATTTCATCCCATCATGGTTCAGTTAAAGCGATGCGATAGCTAGATTTGGTTTCCAACAATTAATGTAATTTTTATTTATTATCCATTTTTGAGAAATAAGGTCCTTAAATCCGTGACAGTATGCCTTTAAGTGTATGTGAGCAATTTTATTTTTAAAACATCAATCAAAATATTCGTGCTGAGGTGTCGTTAAACATTCATTCATTCATTCATTCATTCATTCATTCATTCATTCATTCAATCAATCAATATAGCAGAAACCAATTCACGTGACACAGAGCTCGTTTATAAAAATGTGACTGCAGTATCACAAATGTAATAAAGTAAACTGAACATGTTTCATTATAATCAGATACAGGACATGTCCGTCAGTTGGCCTGCATTATTGCCATCGTGGGAATCGTCACTGTTGCGGAATTATCACTGTACAAACAGTGAACCAGCAAAATGACAGTATGTCTACATATTGCACTCGTGGTAGCAGTCTCGTCTTGTCAAAACGTCCCTCTGATGTGTGCAGACATTGGTGGTTTACATATGTGTAAGAGTTATAGCTGTTTTGTAGTAAACGATTGGTGCACTGCCCCCATTTTTCTATGCCTGTTGAAAGGCGAATTAATATATAAATGGCAATTCACCCCAACCCTAGCTGGCGGCATCTTCCGGCTCCTTTTCAGTATGTTTTAAATATAAATAAATACAGAAAGACAACAGCTTAGTTGCAACAGGCTACTGGGGTCCGAGTGACGGGTCAGACGACTAGAAATCGTTTCTAAGCAACTCATCTGCATGTTCAGTGACCATGTGCTGTGCCACCTATAAAGAATCACCACATAGTAAACAGGGTGTACACAGAGTAGATATTATCGGAATCGTCGATGGTCTCGTGTAATGTTTTTTGACGAGTCCAGATTCACTCTGGACTTCTTGGATAAGTCGTTCCAACCAGTGCACCACAACTGGTCAAAGGCCGTGTAATGTCATTATCTGTGCATATAAAGATCCCTTGCTGCATTACCTAAAATGTAGCGGGTTTCCTCTGATGACTACGAGTCAGAATTAACAAATGTTTGACATCCAATAGCTGATGATTAATTAATCAATGTGTTCTAGTGGTGTCGTTAAACAAAATACAATGTTACCTCGATAGCGTGGTCGCGTTTGGAGACGTTCAAATGAACGCCAAGCAAAGGTCAGCCTCGGGCTACATGACAGATTTGGTGGTGGTTCAGTTATGATGTGGGGTGGCATCACTATGATTGATAGAACACCACTCCAAATTATTCAAGGGAGGGTCAGTTGTCAGTGGTGTATTTATAGAATACAAAGCTTTTAACAATATATATGACCTTGTAAATTTGACTTCAAATAAAAACATATGCAAGCATTTGATTATTATTATTATTATTATTATTAATTTGTAAATATAACTGAATCGGGTGAAGCATTCGTCTAACAATGTAATTTATTTTTGAAGATCAGTGTGTGTGTGTGTGTGTGTGTGTGTGTGTGTGTGTGTGTGTGTGACACAAAACAAAAATTCAGCACCCCTTTACAAAACGTTTTACCTGCTCCTGATTACTGTAGGTGGTGATTTTTTCTTATAACATCATTCATTGTATTTTGGAAGTGCTCATTTGCCCTTCGATATTGAATGCATTCAGCCATCTTTTTTTTTAATTGTGTTAAGCCATCTATCCGTTTTATTAAATTTCCAGATCTGTAACCGGATTTACCTTGAATGTGTCTGGCCTCTGCATTTTCACTCTCATACCATCTTTGTGGGAAAAACATATTTCCATCTGGTTCGCTTTATGACACATTCTATCTTCACCAATAGATACCGTGTTGCAATGATATAGGCGAATGTAATTGTAGACATTATTTTGAGTGTTGAAAAATATTGCTTCAACAAAATAAATGTAACTGTTTTCTTTTTAAGAAATATTTGTGAAAGTGAGTCTTGATAACTCGTTAATCATTTATTATCCTCTATTTATTCCGGTTATTTCAATACTAATCTTTGGTATCATAACACATTGATATTTTTGTTATTATAACACAAAAAGAAATATTACAATTTGTGTCATGTAACATTAGGAATAAATTATAGATTATATTTTTTCCCCCCAGGAAAATAAAGAAGAAAGCTGATGATGTGCAGAACGAATCTAATAACTAACAGAAATCAAAATCAAGCTCACAACTCTGCATGTTTCCGTAATTAGTACCTGGATACTGAAGACAGAAACATGCTAACGTTAGAACACCATTTTTTTTTTCAATTCGTATGAAACTGAATCAGTAAATAAGACTCTTTTTTTTTTTGGTTAGGTGTTCCAGTAGTTTTCATTTGGTTGGATTTTTAAAAAATAATTGCTGCTGAAATTAGAATATCGTAGTCAGAAGTGCAGTATTTCACTACTATTACATTATTTGTTAAAAATAACAATTGTGAAGCAGTACGAGGACTTGCATGTGCAATTACTTTATTTAGCTGTTTCGTTTATATAAGGTGTTTTTGTCCTAATTTTTTGCCTTCCAGTAATTTTGAACGTATATATGACAAAAATATACATATATATATTACAAAATAAAATGAAAAATGACTGCTAAAAAATTAGGACACCTACACTAGATATACAGACGCTGGTATTCAAAACAAGAAAATGTATTTCATATGTAATTTTAGTCACAAAAAGAAGTCTGTTCATCCGAAAGAATTAAGAATTGTTTTATTTATTTACACTGAGAATGTTCATTGGTTCCCATTTCATGCAAACGAGCTATACAAATTACTTGATTCCATATACAATATGTGTATAAATAACTCAGGAATATCAGAATTGTAAACTTAATGAAAAAACAAGTGTCGAAGCTGTCATTATGCAATTTTGACCCTGCATCTTTAAGATGGTTTACGATTTTTAATGTGATTTTTATTTATATTGCAGTATATTACTGTCTTATATTTTATTTATTTTCATCTTCATATTTCTATTTCTATTTTCAGTTTAATTTATATCTTTAACTTTTTTGTTTTATTTTAGTTTAGTTTATTTCTAATTCAATCTATTCTGTTCTATTATATTCTATTTCATTAAAAAACATTTATTCTATTTGTTTTTTTCCATAAATAAAATCATTCAGTACAATAATTTGTCTGTTCAATATCTTTTTTTTATTTTTTGTGGGTTTTTTTGGTGTTTGGTGTGGTTCGTAGGTGGGGGCTTCTTTTTGTGTTTTGTTTTTATTTTCTTTGTTTACCTTTCTTTTTAAAGGAACAGCATACTCAAGTTAGGAACTATGAGCTGTATGGTTACAATTTATTTTACTGTATACTTTGCATTCCGAGCTCAGTCTAGGATCGGTCCAATGGGCATACGTGGTATATCAGAGGTCGTGGTATGTGTTGTCTTGTCTGTGGGATTGTACATATCAACAACCCATTGCTTCTAATGGAAAAATGTAACAGGATATATCAAAATGACCATGAATTAAATTAAATGTCTCATACTCAATATCGGTGTGTTCTACTATTGCCGTTAAATTATACACACTTTAACTTTGTATTTCCAAAAGCGAGTAAAAAGTGTTATTCCTTGTGTTGCCTTCTCGTAAGTGCCTTACAAAATATGAAAACAATATGTTCGAAACTTTATCTGAAAACAAGGATGTGAAACTGAAATAGCATTTACTGGGAATGAAAACATGTAATGTCATCGTCTGGTATTGCCCATTGCGATATTTTTGCTGGGACTTTAAACATGTAATGTCATCGTCTGGTATTGCCCATTGCGCTATATTTACTGGGAATTTAAACATGTAATGTCATCGTCTGGTATTGCCCATTGCGCTATATTTACTGGGAATTTAAACATGCAATGTCATCATCTGGTATTGCCCATTGCGCTATATTTACTGGGAATTTAAACATGCAATGTCATCATCTGGTATTGCCCATTGCGCTATATTTACTGGGAATTTAAACAAGCAATGTCATCATCTGGTATTGCCCATTGCGCTATATTTACTGGGAATTTAAACATGCAATGTCATCATCTGGTATTGCCCATTGCGCTATTTATCGTTTCAGCCAGTGCACCACGACTGGTATGTCAAAACCCGTGGTATGTGATATCCTGTTTGAGGGATGGTGCATATAAAAGATCCCTTGCTACTAATGAAACAAATGTAGCGGGTTTCCTCTCAAAGACTATATGTCTAAATTACAAAATGTTTGACATCAGTAAACAAAATCAACTTTAAACTGTTCATCTGGTATTTGACTACAATTGGCAAAACAGTTTTGTCTGGTTATTACTACTTTTTCTCAAGGTTAAGCTTTAACTTTAAGGGGCTGTCCAGAATTTGCCGTCATTATTTATATAGTTAGATGTGTCACAGTTATGTATTCTTTAGATGGTTTACTAGTTTAATTGTTACACTTTGTGAACTTAGTCCTGGAGCCAAAGGTTAATTTTATCAGATTTTTTTTCTCTCTCAATCCATCTAACTTTATGAACATCCTTTTAAATCCCGACCATTTCCTGAATAGCTACCCCTATTATTATTATCCAGCAAATGCAGGTTCGCCCTCCCCCTCTCTCTCCACACACACACACACACACACACACACACACACACACACACACACACACCTCAAAAAATATTAAAACCAGCCTATGGCGCCTGGAATAGTTACGGAATTTTACCTTTCATTATTTCTTTAACTAAATAGTGTTCGTAGTTTTTTTAAACTGTTTTCACTATTTGACATATATAGTTAGATGTGTCACAGTTACCTATTCTTTGGATGGACTTTAGATGGTTTATGTGTTTTATGGTTACTCTTTGTGAACTTATTCCTGGAGCCAAGGGTTCATTTTATTAGATGTTTTTCTCAATCCATCCAACTTGTTCCAAATCCGTTTAGAACCCGACCCTGTCATCAATAGCTACCCCTACTATTATTATTCAGCCCATATTATCAAGCACATACAGGTTTGCCCCCCCCCCCCCCCCCACACACACACAGACATACACACAGACACACACACCCCTCAAAAAACAAAAATCATCCTATGGCTCCTGAACTAACTACGGAATTTTTCCTTTCATTGTTTCTTTAACTAAATAGTGTTCGTATTGTTGTGTACATATTTTAAAATAGTTTCCAAACTATATATGAATCGTTACATACCACTATTTGACATAATCTAAATGCACACTGAAACAAAAGAATTTCGTTACCTAAATGAATTGCTTTCTTAATGTATATAGTTACATTTTTCAAAGTTACACATTCTTTAGATTGACTTTAGATGATTTACGTGTTTTATTGTTACAGTTTGTGAACTTAGTCTTGGAGCCAAAGGTTCATTTTATTTTGTTTATTATTATTATTATTATTATTATTATTATTTTATTTCATCCTAGTTGATGTCAATAATTTTAATGTGAATTTGGTTTTTTTCATAATTCGTTTAATTATCCAACACACCCAATACTGAAACTATCAAAGTATATATTGTTTGAGTGCTTATAATTGATAGTTCTGAAACTACGAACAGTGATTACCAGGGTCAGTCTTCACAAACTAGTGGAGAGATATTTTAGAAATTTTGAATTGATGATTTAAAAAAAAAAAATTAAATGTAAAGAATTATGTCCAGATTTTAAAGTCTATTTTCCCTATAGTTTTTTTTTATTAATTTATTCTGAAATTTGGTACAAGGATACTCTGACGAAGTTTCCAACTGTTAGCAAGACGATAAATAATTTTATTTATTTATTTATTAAATAAGTTTAATTGCAAATTAGAAAGCTTACCTTCACCTTGAATTTTGATCAGATAACTATGAAACTTAATACTGCGATTATCTTACAATATCAACAAACAAACAGAGATATATTTTGGAAGTTTAGAATTTTAACACTCAAAAGTCTCTTTGAATTATCACCTACTGAAGACAAAAATTGAAAATTAAATGCGCAGCTCTCTAGATTGACACACCTCTTGTTTATTTAAATAAGAAACTCATGTTAATCATGTTTGTATTTTATATAGATATTCCAACAAACAAGCTATTAGCTTTTGATTAAGATGGTTTCCAACTGTAACACGTTGTTTTAGCTTGTATGTTCCAGTCTGTTACTTCGTGTTTCTTGAAATAAATTCTAAACTTCAGTAGTGTTTGTCTTTGTGTATGATTATACCTAACAAACAAATATATCTGTATGTAGATTTTTTTGGTGCCGGGGTGTTATTTCATCCATTCATATTGTGTTTAAAGAAAGAACATGTATATAAGAACAGTGATGCAAATATCATAGATTTCGTACAAATTAAAGGGAGCGGGACGTATCCCAGTGGTATGGTGCGCGCTCGGTGTGGGATCGATCCCCGTCGGTGGGCCCATTTGGGCTATTTCTCGTTCCAACCACTACTGGTGTAACAAAGGCCGTGGTATTGACTACCCTGTCTGTGGGTTGGTGCATATAAAAGATCCCTTGCTACTAATCGACATCGGGTTTCTTATCTCAATATCTGTGTGGTCCTTATCCATGGGTCTGACGCCATATAACCGTAAATAAAATGTTTTGAGTGCGCCGTTAAATAAACTTTTTTTTTTGGTACAAATTAAGTATATCCTGAATATATATCCTGTTGTATGCTGCCCAACAGTCTGAGATAATTGTCATTTTGGCTTTATATTGTTGTTTTTTAATTAAGGGTAGAAGTGTACGGATCTCGTGTTGTTGCTGTCCCTCTACACACTCTCCGCGATTGTATTTGCGTTTGGCAAATTTGTCATCATGGGCGGATCCAGAGCAGGGGCAGCAGTATAAAATGTAGTGGTACGACTCTTCTTTCAAATTCAATTCAGAACATTTTCACAGATACAACAAATACAAACCACAAAAGTATTAGGCCATGCGCCGTCCCTGCAGTGGCGTAGGGATGGGGCCTACGGGAACCCACCCCCATCAAACTGTTTTTAAAAACAAAACAAAACTATTACATTTTATAAAATCATACATACACATGTATGTACATAGTGTGGGTCCCTCGGCTGTTTTTCGAACAACCATTCTCTGCTGTCAGCATGTTGACCTACTAACAGAACGTCTGATGCTACGTCACAGGTCTGATGTGGGTCAAATCGACTGAGCAGTGGATTTTCCCCCCAAGCGTTTTACAAAAAGTCACTTTATTAATAACTGGGATGGTATTTTTGCTTTTATTTTTAATACTGTAATGTTTATGTATTTGTTTTATATACTGTATATTAATAATGTGCTATGATTGTGGACCTTTAATATTTGCAGTTAATATGAATGTGTACGAATGGAAGTGTACACTAAATGACTAGCTGTGCTTTTTTGTAGCGCTAGCGGCATTAATAAATAGTATTATATGAGCTTTGCCGCCCATCGGAGCATGTTTTGTTCTGTTTGAAGTGTGGTGCGCTAACGACCATGGTGGTTGTTAAGCATGGTACGAGGTGTCTAGGGGGTCCTTGGGCATGCTCCTTCGGGAAAATGTTTAAACCTGGATGGCTTTGAATAGCAAAATTAGCCATTTTTAAAGAATAATTTATAAACTATTTAAGCACTATTATACATAGTATTATAACCCAAGAATGTGGGGGTTTTGCCCTTGGAATCTCGATAGCAAAATTATCCATTTTTCGACAGTGATCACTTCCTCTTTTGGAGGGTTATAACCCAAAAAGTATT
>NC_054710.1:50343073-50388073 GCF_016097555.1 Gigantopelta aegis
GTACTTTCTTTAAACAAATATGAATGGATGAAATAATGTTTAACAACGCCCCGACACCAAAACATATCTAAATAAAGATGTATGTTTTGTTAGGTATAATCATACACAAAGACAAACACTACTGAAATTTAGAATTTATTTCAAGAAACACGAAGAAACTGACTGGGAACACACAAG
The DNA here is from genome assembly GCF_016097555.1 of Gigantopelta aegis. NCBI lineage: Eukaryota > Metazoa > Mollusca > Gastropoda > Neomphalida > Peltospiridae > Gigantopelta > Gigantopelta aegis. The sequence goes on from NC_054710.1 coordinate 50,343,251, forward strand.
GTAAAACAACGTGTAACAATTTCAAACCATCTTAATCAAAAGCTAATAGCTTGTTTGTTGTATTCACCATCCACTCCCCCGAGTGACCAGCCAGCTGAGGCATGGCCTTCCAAGTCTAGCCGCGGCAGGGACTTCGCCATCTGGAGCTTGCAGACCAGCAATATCAAATACCAGTACTCTAAGTACTTGGTCGGCGAAACAACCAACGTGGATTTACTGCCGGGCGGTATTCAAGAGCGATACTTCAAATGCTTCCCCGACGGCAGTGAGATGGCGATCCACGACACGGACCTGAGTGCTGGAATTGTCTGCCTTGTGGTGACGTCGCGCCACGATGGTCTCTACAGCCAAGGGATGCCCTATTAGAGACATGGACAACAAGACCGTCCACAAAGTGTTGAAGATCATCGCTGGCGCCCATTACCTCGAACTAGCTAAAACCCTGCTAGGTCACAGGTGGAGGAAGCTTGTTCCACACTTCCACGGCAGACAGTTAATCACGTCACCCTAGGCGCCACTCACGTGGACATAAAGATCGGACTTTTAAACCTTTGTTAAAAATTACTCGCTTTTTTTAATAGTATTAAATAGTCCGATCCTGTCTTCTTTCTCTTATTTATGTTTTGACTGTGCATTCTAAAATGCTCTAAATTATATAAATATTCGGCCGTGCAGTCAATCCTTTTTTTATTTTGGCTTGTAACTTTTTATTATTATAGGACTCAGGATGGACTCTGGATAAGCGTGTTCGAAACCCCAGTGGTATATGAGCACGTTAAACTAGTTATCTATATATTTACTTTCCGACAATTTTGAAGTGAGCTGTTTTCTTCAGTTTCTTTTTTTTATATTTAAAACATACAGAAATGGAGTCGGAACATGCCGCCAGCTAGGGGTTGTGTGAACTGCCATTTATATATTAATTAGCCTTTCAACAGGCATTGCAAAATACAATTTAAAAAATCATCCGTCTGCAATACCGTTTCAGTTTTGAGGTGTGCTATACGAACTTCTGGAACTCGAAGTACTCGAGTTATCAAAGTTTGACTACACATATTATATATATACTCTTCAAAAAAAGAAACGCAAAAGGGTACAAATGGGTTATAACTCCGATTTTATGTTTCCTACCGGTTCATATAAGGTCATTGCATGTCCCAAACACATTCCCACGGTTACATTCGATAAAACGCAGCTACTGTACAATAAAGTTCAAAAATGTGAATATTCGCAAAAACGCAGCCACGTGCAAACCATGTCACCACTGCACGTGCGTTGTCTGCACGTGCAACATGAACACCGACAGTATAAAAGTGCAGGGTGTTCGCTTGCCTGGCCTCAGTTGACAATCCAGGACATGCCACGTCTCAGTGAACCGCAGAGAAACAATGCCATCGGCCGACTAGACGCAGGCGAATTCAGAACGGCCGTTGCCAGGGCATTCCATGTGTCCCCAAGCACCATCTCCAGACTGTGGGACCGTTACCAGCAACATGGATCAACACGTGACCTCCCTAGATCCGGTCGACCACGGGTCACTACCCCCGGGCAGGACCGCTACATCCGGGTACGCCACCTTCGGGAACGATTGACTACTGCCACCTCCACAGCCGCAGCAATACCAGGTTTGCGCAGGATATCCGACCAGACCGTACGGAACCGCCTACGTGAGGTAGGAATTCGTGCCAGACGTCCAGTTCGAGGTGTCATCTTAACACCACAACACCGTCGACTCCGACTGCAGTGGTGCCAGATTCATCGACAATGGCCTCAACTGCGATGGAGACAGGTGTGGTTCAGTGACGAGTCCCGATTTCTGCTCCGACGTCATGATGGAAGATGTCGCGTGTATAGGCGTCGTGGTGAACGTTATGCGGCAAACTGCGTGCAGGAAGTGGACAGATTCGGCGGGGGTAGTGTCATGGTGTGGGCAGCCATCTCACACACTGGCAGAACTGACCTGGTCCACGTGCAGGGCAACCTGAATGCACAGGGCTACATTGACCAGATCCTCCGGCCACACATCGTTCCAGTTATGGCCAACGCCAACGCAGTGTTCCAACATGACAACGCCAGGCCTCACACAGCACGTCTCACAACGGCTTTCCTACAGAACAACAACATTAATGTCCTTCCTTGGCCATCGATATCACCGGATTTGAACCCATTTGAGCATCTATGAGACGAGTTGGACCGACGCCTCCGACAGCGACAACCACAGCCCCAGACCCTGCCCGAGCTGGCAGCAGCCTTGCAGGCCGAGTGGGCCACCATCCCCCGGGACGTCATCCGTACTCTGGTTGCTTCAATGGGCAGGCGGTGCCAGGCAGTTGTCAACACACGCGGAGGCCACACCCGGTATTGACTCCAGATGACCTTGACCTTGGTGGTGTGTCCTATCACTTACTCACAATGGACTAGAGTGAATTGTGAACAATCCTGCAACATTTGGTAATTATCGGACTCACCATTCAATAATTAAATCAATTCTCCAAATGTTACGACAATGTGGTTTTGCGTTTCTTCTTTTGAAGAGTATACATTGTTTTTCGTCAATATCTGGGTTCAAATTTCATCAGGGCCCAAATGGCAATTGCTGTACTTGCCCGCCTAATTTGCCGTTATACTCGCACAATCTTACAGCATCAACGGCAAGAACAATGTCGCTGTACCTCACCTAGTTTGCCTTTGTGCCCTTTCCATACATTCCAGGCATTGTTTTGTGCTACACCAGACCCATTGCTAGTGGTTGTTGAAAATTATCATCAAATTTTTTAAAAGGTGTATTTTATTCACAGTAGCTGGTTGTCGATGCTTGCCGAAGTATTACCCAGCCTAGAGCTGCAACAAATACACCAAGTGGCGAATACGATACATATCACGAATATGGGGTCTTCAATACGAATAATTATTCACGAATACTAATAATTACAGCAAATCTACCAATACTGTACTACTGATTTGCTGAATAAAACAACCCACCAGTAAACATACACTGTCAAAAATAGCATTTAAACAGTAGGATGTGTTTAACATTAAACTTTGGAATGTTAGACGTTGAAAATTAATTAATTAAATGTCAGTTATAAAAACAAAATTATAATTTTAAAAATAATAAGACGCAAAAACAAAACAAGCATGTAAACAGTGTCTAGAAGAAAAGGAGGCTCTACAGGCAGTGACCACATATCCTGCTGTCCTGAACACCCTCTCAAAAACGGAAGGAAAACAAATTATATTAACATTTCACTACCAATAAAATCATGGAAACATATAGAAATATAGTGGTGCATAGATGTTTGTGGACGGTGTTGTTTTCCTTTCATTTTTTTTTTCCCCCAAACAAAAACTTGAGAGCTAGTACTTTTTCCCAAATTCAAAAATTAACCCATGACTAATTTGGCTAAAGTCTAATAAACACATAGTAAAATCTCCACAATTATGTTGGATTTTTGTTTTATTATTATTATTTTATTTTTATTATTATTATTAGTTTATTTTATTTTTATTATTATTATTATTATTTTTTTTTTTTTTTTTTTTTTTTTTTTTTTTGTATAATAATAATGAATGCTCAACTTTAAAGGTCGAGTTACACAGTTAACTCTTATTTCATTGAGCATCGCTCATGGTTTTGCCAAAATAAATTGTGAATGCTATTTAGCCTACATTAATTTCGGCTATTACAGTAACTGCTGTTGAAGAATTCTCCCGCCGGTTAGTCGATTACCTAGATATAATATGCCGTTCATTTCTGCGATATTTATAGCTAGTTTGACCATTGATAATAATATAATAATGACTCTTCTATCATGTTATAACAAGATTTTAAACGATGAAGTGCATGTTTTATTATTCACGAAAGTTTCAGAGGTGTTGTTTGTTTGTTTTCTGTGGGGTGGGGGTTTTTTTGGGGTTTTTTTTGGGTGTTTTTGGATGGGGGATTCGTTCTCAACAAATATACTATATTGTGACACAAAAAAAAAGATAAAGATAATTGATGATAAGGTTTTACTGCCGTGTATGAAACGTTATAACATAGAAAGAGAAATGTCCGAAGGTATGAAAACGAGCAATAGTCTATGATTCGTGCACGGTGAGCACGGGCATTGTCGTCCTGAAAAAAATAATAATAACGTCGACCCACACGCCTAGCAAATGGGACGAAAACGGGTGTCAGTATGCTGTCCCGGTAGTACTGCCCAGTGACCCAACCTTGCACATTCTCGAGGGGGGTTCTGTCAGTCATAGTGATGCCACCACACACCATAACCGATCCACTGCCAAATATGCACAGTGTCCATGTATGTATATGATAGGAAATACATATGATTGCAGAATTTGCATAAATTTAGATGGTCAAACGGTGGGCCACCTATCAACAGGTTTTCTTAGGATAAGACCGACATCACAATTGCAAGGTCAGATATTCAAAACTATATATGCACCAAACAAAATGTTGCTACACACACATGGGGTGGCAAGATTATTTTTAGAACATTCAATTCTAAATGTGGGTGCCTCCTCAATAGGTACACTTATGTACATGTTTGCAATGCACCCATCTGCTTTAAAAGGCACACAGGCTCGCTGCATTCGGAATAATACTAATAATAAAACACCAGTATAACCTTCGTGTGGTCTAAACCTGGCAGCTTGGGAGGATGAATTACACTGTGATGATTTTGATAGAGCGATCATTTTGAAGGGATTCTGAAACGGCTTTGATATCATTGACAAACATTCAAATCCTGTTCTGACCGGAATTGATAATCATCAGTCAGCATGGCCACATAGTCCTGTATATAAAAAAGCCTCACCAAACATATATGAAGAAATTATAAATGGGAACTATATTGCGGTTGATAAAAAATAAAATAATAATAAATGTTTTTGTTTGTTTTGTTTTTTCGTCAGTCTGCTAGGAGTAATACGAAAAACAGATGGCGGGCATGTATAATTCATGACTGTAACAAACCTGTAGGTAAACCAGTAAATGATTATGCCAACCGGATAGAAAAACAGTGTTTTCAATCAGTGGATAGTGCCACACAGCTCATAAAGGAAGGCTACTTTATGGCCAAAGTTGATTTAAAATCTGCATACAGGTTGGTTAATATAAGCAAACACAATCAATTAGTGACAGGGCTGAAATGGCAAGTTGCTGGGGAAATGCAATATGTTTATGATACCAAACAACCCGTTTGGTTCCAAAATGGCACCATGGAATGTATCAAAGACTATCCCAAGCTGTCAGACAAATTATGTCACACAAAGGTTTTACAAATATTTTAGCATACATAAGATTATTTTTTTTATATTGGAGTAAAATGCAAAATGTGCAAAGACTCTTGACGAGCTGATCCATCTTGTCAGGAAATTGGGGTTTATGGTCAACTGGAACAAGGTTGTAGATCCTACTGTGCACCTATTTTGTTTCTGGGGATTGAGTTGCAATCTTTGGTGAGAAAGTTAAATTGGGCAGCAGCTATTGTGTACGGTGGTCGTGTTTTGTTTTGTGCAGGCTCATAAATGCCATTAAGTTGCTTCAGCAGCAACACCACAAAGTTAGGTTACAGATATTTGCAAACACTTTAATGGAATTTTGCTTGCTATTGCATAAGCTCCCAGTCTCTGTAATCTATACAGATGTCTGTATGGAAGGAGGTCACTGGGGAGACAATTGGTACTATTGCAATTGGCAACTTGATTTGCCATCAGCATTTCGTCTTTATATTAATGCAAAAGAAGTCCTTGCAGTGGTTATGACTGCTCATCTCTGGGGGCACACGTGGACCAATCACTGCATATTATATCTATATTCAGACAACATTGTTAGTGGCAAGTATTAACAAATGCACTTCATGTAATAATACTATCATGGAATAAATGCGCTATTTATTTTAGCTCTTGGCAACATTTAATTTCCATATTATTGTACGCAACGTTAAGGAAAAGCACAATGAAAAAGTAGACGTAATATCTAGGCTGCATGAGCCTAAAATATTTAGGTCCCTTTCTAAGCTATTTGTCATGTCCTGTTCCCATAGGTATATTGCTTGAACGTATCTTAACCAGGTATCTTTCATTTCTCCTGTCTAGGCACGCAACCTGAGATACAGTGCCTTCAAACAGTCAACAACAAAAAAACCTTACTCAACATATTTGAGCATATACATTGTATCTACATTTTTGTACATTGCTCAGTCTACCAGTGTTCTCTGTCGCACCTAAGGCGGTGTGTTGCCTATCTGTCTTTCAAGTTGAAATACAGATCTATAATAAATTACTTAACTGTAGTACGACTCATTCATATTGAAGCTGGTCATCCCAGTCCCTTGGACTTTCATTTCATAAACTCCATAATCAAAGGGGCGCGCAGGATGTTGGGTGAAACAGTGTGTCAGAAAGCACCTATCACACTACAGATTCTGCTTTGGCCAGACGAATTCCAAAAGTACAAAAGATCTTGCATTTTGGGCAGCACGTGTAGTCGCGAGTCTAATCTGTTGGTCCCTTCCCTTTTGGCCTTTGGCCCAGCTAAGCATATGAGCCGACACAATGTGAGGTTCACTACACAAGACGCCATTTTAAATGAATGAATGTTTAACGACACCCAGGCACGAAAAATACACCGGCTATTGGGTGTCAAACTATGGTAATGAAACAAATAAGGTGATGATCAACATCAATATAAACACTCAAGATTTAAATAAAAACAGTGTAAAGAACTATGCAAAAATACAAATATCACCGATAGATACTGACTTCTACTCAAAATTTCAATGTGGGCTGTATTAGCCATTCTGAAAGAGAATGTTACACCCCCGTACCACGGTGAGGTTACAGCACGCACAGGGACCATTTTAAATGTACTTTGGTTCAAAACCATGCAGTACATGGGAAGGGCCCTAATAATTCACCTGCCTTTTATTCCTAATTATCCCCTATGTCCCATCACTGCACTCTGGCTGGCCATAAAGGGAGTGCCTTGCCAATCCCTGCAGGTCCCGTGCAGTGTTCCAGGATAACACTAGATTAGGCACCATTCCCTTAACAAATAGGGTGTTTGTGTCTCACCTCAAATGTTGCCTACACCCATGTGGAGTTGATCCTGATAAGTACACAGAGCACAGCTTTCGACGAGGTGAGGCCTCATTTGCCTTAGAGTGTGCAGTTCCAGTGGATCTCGTACAGAATCAGGGAGACTGGCGAAGCGATGCTTACAAAAATTACATCAATCCATTCCTGGAAACACGGCAATGGATTGCGAGTTTATTGCGTCAAGCAGTGGGGGGGGGGGGGGGGGGGGGGGTTACTTCCCTTTTTAGTGTTATATTTTATGTATACATGTGTACAGTTAAAGGTTAGTATGATAACAGCAAATCTGCTGGGTGTGTGTGTGGGGGGGGGGGGGGGTGTCAGGCAACTGCCCACTCAGATCTTGGATTCTGTGAATGATACAGATGAACAATCCACTATATGGTGTGTGTTGGTAGTGAGTAAATCATTATCTGATAACCTGTCGCTAATGGTAGCAGACTTTACTGATTGTGACTGTTACAAAAACTGTTGAAGACAAATATGTGATACATGTGCCAAGTGTGTGTAATGTAACAACTATTGCCAGGATTCCTTTTGTTTTACCTACATCCTGCACATATCCTATGTGTGTTGAAATGCATTGTGTGCATTCAGTCGATGCAGGGAATGCATTTGTGTATTCCACTTTCAAATAAAACCATGGTTTTCTCCCACGCCTGAGTTTTGTTTTACTTACCTATATATTTATGTATTCGTGTTAATAGTTGCAATAAACACTGATTCTCAGCTGCCAGTTGTCTCTGTCTTTAATGATTTTATGCACTTATTATCTATTAACGTTTTCATATGTAAATATAGTTATGTGTTACGTCATAACACTTGACCTAGAACATGTATACATGTCTGCAGCACTCTACGGATTAAATTTGTATTTAGAATTTAAAAATTTAATTTAAAAATTGAAAAAATTATAAATTTCCAAAATATTTCTGTCAGTTTGTGAAGACTGTCCCACAGACTCATAATACTAGGAGAAGATAGACTTTCAGATTTGCAATGTTACATTTCTGTGAGCCTGTTATTATTGATAACATATTGTATTGCTTTTGAAAAAAAAAAAAATGGATTAAGCACAAGTTCTACGTCTTACTAGGCTTTCTCCATAATGCACACATGACACGAAAGTAATATATCTATGCGACTTTGCCTTTCATACATTGGTTTCTGGAGAATCGATATGAATTCTCATGAAATTAACAGCTGACGTTTTAGCCCTAATGATGTCAAGTTATTTTAATTCATACACATTTGTTAATTGGCATGGGGTTTTCTTTACCTATTGAAAGTACGTACATGTTCATATTACTGACTTGTAATGTAGTCTGCAGTTAATGTAATAGTTATAAAATTAGACCATGATTACATTGTCTACGATTTATGAAACAATGCTATGTTTATATAAAGAAAATGCTATAATGTTTTCATTATAGTGTTATCTTCGTGTAAATTATATTTTAAAAAAAATATTAAACTGAGTCTTATAGTATCGTGTAGTACTGCAGCAATCAAATGCTAGTTTTTCATATGAAGTGTTTACAGCATTTAGTATTTCAATCCACACAGCATTTCTGATTGATACCCATAATTGCTAGCCCTCGGATTCCATGGGAACAATCGTTTCTTTCTTCTTCTTTTTTAAAATCAGTTCTCGACGAGTTCCCATGATCACAAGGAATGGAACCGAAAGTGTTTCGCAAGCAATTTGAAATCCTATGGCCTGTAACTGCCAGAGTTGTAGTACAGAATTCATGTCCCACTAACCTTGTACATCTTGTTCTGTGAAAGTAACTAACAAGACCACTGCAATCTGCCAAGTCAGACACATTCTCAGCAATAATTCCGAAAAGAGAAAGTTAAACCATTAGACCTTAAATATAGACTTTTAAATCAGTAATACAATAAGGGATGTTCCAGTGACGTATTCACTTGTCTCACATACATGATAACTTTTCCCCATGTAGTAGAAAAACATGAACAAAAAATAATCATAGAGTTTAGTAGTATAAACCAGGGCCAACAAATATATATTGCTGGTCTGGTCAGCATGTGTGTGTCAAATTTTGGAAATGTGGAATTTTGAAATAAAAATATACTAGTCACGTGACACATTTCCCCCAAAATGTGACCATAACTGAGCACCACACAAGGGCCTATGATAAACTAGTCATAATAAGCTTTCAAATGAGCTATACAGGCGTTAAAAAATATTTTAAAACTTACTTGCCCATAATATTTTTCCATTTGCCCATCCAAAATAGTTGCTTGTCAAATATGTAATTCTTATCAATTATTGACCGTCAAAGGTGGAAATATCAGGTTTTATGCTGTCCTGATATTAAACAAGCCTTTTCAATAATTAATTCTAAAATTGTATTTATAAAACAAACAAAACACATATTAATTAATACGATATCCCTGTTATGTATTTTGCCATGCAAGCACTTTAATTACATTTATTTTTAATTGATATTTTGCCTTTAATGAACAAAAAATGCCCTGATATAAAAATGGTGAAAATGACCCAAAAGTGTTTCGTGTACCATGCCTTACAAAACTATGGTATCCAGACTTTCAAGTGACCAATAACAAAACATTAGGGATAAAAGTAGGAGGATTTTTTATTTAAAGTAGGGAAAAGTAGGGATTTTAAGGGCAAAAAGTAGGGATAGTAGGGCTCTTTACTTACCTTTTCGATGCAAATAAATGACTACTGACCTTTTCACCAATTCTAATGTACATGTACATATCTTTGCTTAGAAACCAGTGCTTCAAAAGGGATTCAGCAACAGAATGAGGAAATGAACTTGGAATGGGTAATGTTTTATTAGATCCAATTCCAGAACACACACTAACAATGAATACGTCAGAACATGGTGGTATCATCAAGCAAAAACATACTAACATCAATTTGTTTACATTTAAAGCATAATATTAAACTTATTTGGCATCAGTCACATGTTTACAAAGTGTCATAAGTAAGCAACAAACCAGACAAGACTTTTGTACACAGAGTATGTTAAGCTGAAATGTGTTTAACAATGTCACGGTCATACAAGCAATACTAGCATGACTAGGTTATGGTTTATACGGGTATTTAAAAGAAGCAACAATCTAAACTACATACAACAAACATATGGTTGCTACAGTTAGCATAGTTATGACAAAAACAAGAAAGGGTTTTGTACATTGTCAGGCAGGTATTTTATAGCGACAAGGCAATATGTGTGCTACTAGCATGGTTATATATATATTTCTTTATATGAGATAGAGAAGAACTAGCCACCTGAGCTACTTGTTACAAGCACATAATTTCTACAGCTGTTAACTAAGATTAATGTTGAGATCACCACCATCTATAGGCATTTAGTTCAGACCACAACCACAAATATTTAGTACAGCTTTGCAACTTTCTTTCCTTTCTCACTGTCTTTCAGTGATGGCACACTTTCAAGCAATGTACGCCTCTTCACATCAATGCCATGCCTCTGTTCTCTGCATTTTTCCATGGCAGCCCTTGCTTGGTCAAGGTTTTTCTTTGCCACTTCCAAGAGACCCTGAGAATGTTTATCTCAGAAAAGTTTTCTTCTTAATACCATTTATTAGTCTTTTATTAGCTTCTTCAAATACACTGTTTGCACGATTCAGATCTTCTTGAAGCTGTTTTTCATTAGCTTTCACTTCACTCTCTTTTTGACTTAGCTTCCTTTTTCTTTCTTCCTTTTACTTAATTTTTACGATCCTTGAATGCAGGTTATCATTTTCTTGGTTATTGGCACTGAAGTAACATTTCCATGAAGTGTGACAACATCACGAGTTAGCCTTAAGCCATTCAATGCTGGATCAGACAAGAGTGTTCGTCCTGGTGTCAGTATTTTCTTATTTATAGGCAGACTCCTTTCGACATCTGCATTGCCATGGAAAAGGCACAGACATATGTGACAACTTTCTTCAGGGCTGGATATTTTAGGGTTACTGCAGCTGTTTTCCTATCAAGGATATCATTCCAGTACATGTCAACTCTCTTCAACATGCCATCTTCATCATATACAACATCATCTTCAACATGTTCTTCCCTGTAAATTGTCCACTCATCCCCAGCTTTTGTAACATCATCATTGGCGATGTTTGGAAGAGACACTGCTAGCTGTGTGATCGTCTTCATTGCCTGATCTTGGTCTTTGACTTCTGGGTGCAGACATTGAGCGTTTATTACCACTGACTCCTGCAATGGCAATTTCTTGCTAAGGTATTTGCTTACTTGTTGATAGAAGGTTCTCATTTCCATTCGGACAGTCTTTTGTCTGCCACCTTCCAGTTTAGACAACCCATCACGAACTTCTGGTCCTATGTCCATATCTGTCAAAGGCTTGCGGTTGTCCAAATTGTCAGTGTCTATTTCTGTGAGCTTTGAACCACTCTTACCAGAAACTACTTCAAACTTCAAGAAGCGCATCAATACTTTCTTAAGAAGTCCAACAGATTCTGGATACAGCATGTGTGTCAATGGTTCTTGCTTCTGAAAATGTGTTTCATATTCCTGGAACAATGGACCAACACCCAACAGAAAGTTTATCTGAACCATTGTTTCTTTACATTTCAGTGCTTGGCATATTCTCTTGTACCTTTCATTGCCTTTTAGCTTATTGTAAGTGTGTTCCCTTTTGCTGATGTCTGGCAGATCTTTAAGAAATAATGGCAAGTTGCTGTCCAGTTGTCCTTCATTCTCTGAAGACACGGTACCAGTGTCAGCCATCGGCATTGCACATGTCTCAGAAAAACATGTCCTTCAAGGTCCAGCTTCTCCATAGTTACTGTAAAGTCCTCCTTTTGGCAAGGGTGTGTTTTGAACCACTGGAAAAGGTCAATACTGAGGTCTTCAACATATTCCCCATACACCATCAATCCTTTCCGAAAAGAATTATGCACAACATGTAATGGACAAGCAATGAAGCTCACTAATCCATTAAGTCCAGCTTCCTTCATGTGGTTATCTATATAGTTCCAGATAGTTTTATTCACATTAGGTCCATCACTTCCGATTAACAGGAGCTGAGAAAGAGGCAATGCATAGTTTTTTTCAGCCAATGTGTCAAACAGTGCAATAGCTACATATTTTCCTTTTGCATGTCCAAACATAATAGATTTCAAATACTGAGTTGATATCTGCCCCGTTTGATAGTTCCAAAACCTAATTAACACATCACATTGCTTCTTGCTTTGAGAATGTCCAGTCTTGTCAAACTGTATGGTGTAGAACACTTTGTTGTCACAAATACGCTTTGCCATATTTTCTCTGAAATATGGCCCAAGTCCATCTGAAAGCATGTATGATGCTTTTGTCCTACTCATTGTGAATTCTTCACTGACAGGTCCTGGGAACATTGCTTTGAAGAGATCAGGTGTGTCATCACATGAACTGAAGGTGGTACCTGCAGATGCCACTTTTAACACCCACATAATTTCAGCTGTTGTCACCTGGTCTTTGAAGGACAACAGCGTTCACAACATCACCCCCTCCTTGTGATCCACTTGGTCCACTCTCTTGTGCTGGAATAAAAAAATGCTTCTGTCCTTTCCCAAACCTTTGCAAGTTCTTTGTGTTTTTTTCCCTTCTGCATGATTATGTATCTGTTTCACTCCATTGTTTGCACACTGAACTGGTTTGCAACACAGAAAACAAAATCCACCATATTCTGAGTTTGAGTCTTTCTTACACCATGATCCAAGTTGATGTCCATTTATGTATGTTTGAGTCATCCAGGCACTATTGAATTTTGTGCGTCCATGAGGCATTTTTAACAGTTAAGTGACTACAGATTAATAGAGCTGTCAAGATAGCTTATTAGTAAAACAACATTGTTAAAGAGATTTACTGATACCCAATGGTATCAGTAAGTCTCGTACAAGTGCAATTTATCATTACCCATTAAAAAAATCATACACCCGTGATCTACAGACACAGAGACTCAAATCTACCAGACTTTGGCCCAATTTTTATCAATATTTGCAATCTTCCAGAGAGAGAATTTAAATTTCACAAATCTAACATACTGCAGTCACTGCTTTATCACATGCACCACATATAGTCATTCTTAATTGAATGAATAATTGAGTTTTAAAATAAAGTATTAATTTCCAACATTTACAATATAGTCAAACAATGGGTAAAGATAAAATGCAAGTGATGGCTATTTATAATATAGGTTATTAATAACTATAAACAGTAAGCAAGCATAGTTATGGACAGAAATTATGAAAGCACACCATTCACCATTCTCGTATGATCTGGCAAAACCTAGTAAGTCTGTTTTACTGAAATTTGAGAAATAGGGGAAAAACTGTTGGGCTTCAGGATTAAGCTACTGATAAAAGTAGAAAATTAATTTTGGCTTTTTAGATGAACAAAATATGTCATCTTTCCAGTGCATCATGTTTTTTTCCACTTCACTTGTTTAATCTGGGTTTTTCACCGATCATTTGGCTTAACTTTCTTAAAATGTGTTGATTTACTAGGTTCTTCCATATTTATAAATAGAATTAGCCATGAGTTTTACATACTTTAACTTGATAATATGAAATGGTAAAACAAAGTAAATCCATATGTGAAGTTTAACTAAATTTTGACTTAAAGTCGACTAACTAGGTTTTACCAGATCCCAGGAGCATTTTGTCAAGGAGATTACACAAGTGAAACACATTTTGTTGCTTGCTAATGTATGCATGCTTCAAAAATTAAGTTCAGTTTTTGAAAGACCCTCACTATATATGATCCAATATCTCCCATTTATTGGAAATTAAGGAACACATGATCACAGTGAGTGCCTTTAACACTTGCCAAAATGCCAAAACATTACTTTAATACAGTACTGAAATATTTTGGCAAGTGTTTTCCCTCAGCAATAAGCATCATTGGGAAAACATTGCTAATGTTAGTCTGTGTACAAAAGCCTTTTTAAATATACAATGCAAAGCAGGTACCTGTATTGTTATTCAAAGAAATGAAGAATTACCTAAAGTGGGTGCCTCTGACTTGTCATCATGCTCCAGTCATTCTCATCATGGAACCCCTCTTGCAGGACTGGAGATCTACTGCAACAAACTTATCCTACAAAAATACTAGAAATGGCTTCTTTTTTTTATTAAAATCAAGATTTAGATTAGTTCAATCAATGCATTTAATTAAAACTTTTCTATTATTTCTCAAACTATTTTCATGAAAAAGTAGGGTTAGAAGGGCTTTTTCAAGAAAAAAGTAGGAAAAAGTAGGAGCCCAACACAAAAGTAGGGAAAAGTAGGGCCCGCTTGAAAGCCTGGGTATCTGATTATATAATTGCTTAAATACAATTATTATTGACAGTTTTCACAAATTACCTACTTGCCCACACATAACCATAGATTATGATATTGTTTAAGCAGTGAATGAATGAATGAATGTTTAACGACACCCCAGCACGAAAAATAAATCGGCTATTGGGTGTCAAACTATGGTAAATGGAAAAAACTAAAGTGATGATCAACATCAATATAAAAATTCAACAGTTCAATAAAAACACAGTGTAAAGGACTGTGTATAAATACAAATATCACAGACAGATATAATTAAAATTTAGAATAAAACTCAGTATCAAATAAAAATTGCAATAAAAGTTCTGGATTGAATCGAAAGGAAGTTTAAGCAGTGACTGCCGTTTGTAAAATCTTCAGGAGCTAAAAAAAAAAGCTACCCTGATTTAAAAAAAAAAAAAAAAAAAAATTGCGAGTCATTGCTCTCCTCAGAAATTAGCACACCTTAATTGTTAAAATGTAAATGTCACCAAACTGATAATAACATTCAACAATAAAATCTGTTCATGTTTCACTGTATAATTATACTAACTTTTCATTTTAGTCCTATTAACAAGTTTACCACTAACAATCATCAAATAAATATTATTAATCATTATTCTTTTGACGTTTTCACTGACGGCAGGCGTAAGTGTAAGCGACAAATTCGGCAAACGCTAATTTCTGCCCCTGACAACACGTGAACATTTTGAAAGCAAAACTTTAAAAACCGATAATTAAATATAACAGGGAGTTACTATAAGTAAACAAGTAAATAAACATAGCAATATCGTTTTATTTTGACATTGGTTACAATTAATATGCGAGACTGCTACAAAAGCAACACATTTCCTCCGCCAGTTCTGTAAATTTGTGACCGCATCTGGCTGTAATACCGGTCCGAACAGGTGGTTCATTGACCGATTCACTCCGGCTGTCACTTGCGCTATATACCCATGTCCCAAAAGGTCAATGCACATGGGCAAAATACAGCCGGAAGGCTTACCATGAGACATACATATTGTTTTAATGTTTCACCATTTCCTAAAAGTGAATATGTGAACCATAACTTGTGTCACAATTAGGAACTATTCAATGAACTCTCACCAGGAAGTGATCTGTGTAGTGAGACATAAACATTTGGCTGTAAAAACAGCGTCATTATGGTATGACGTCACTTACATTATGTGACGTAATGACT
This sequence comes from Gigantopelta aegis, assembly GCF_016097555.1. NCBI lineage: Eukaryota > Metazoa > Mollusca > Gastropoda > Neomphalida > Peltospiridae > Gigantopelta > Gigantopelta aegis. The sequence continues at coordinate 50,358,879 of NC_054710.1, forward strand.
GATGACTTTGTTGTAGACTATAGAGGAATGTTTACAATAAAAACCAGTTATAATTCATACTTCCTCGTAGCTCGTCAGTTATTCTCTAACTATTCACATTAATAATTACTTTATGAACGGTCACTACTGATGTACTGTGGTTTCTTTTTAAATATACTACATACCCAGCTAAGGTTCAAACGCCTTACATAAAGTAAACAGCTGGCAAAGCTAACATCTAAAAACCAAAAATTACCTAATGTTTGGTAATGAATAATGAATAAACAGATGGGCAAAAAAAACTTCAAAACTATAATAGATATTTTTATTTTGATGGGGGCGAAACGACTTGGCACAAATGAGATTTAGGGCGAACCAAGCCTGGGTGAATAGGACTAAGGGCGAAACAACGCCGGGTTCGAACTGGGTTTTTTTTAGGGCGAAACGACCCGGAATCCTATAATGACTATTCAACATCAGAATGTTTCTTATTTTTCAAAGAAGTGGACAAGTATTAGGTTTAGTGTTAGAAATAATAATGTTTAAAAAGATGCACCCTCCGTCAAATTTACCTAAACACAATCTGTGTGAAAAAAAATTATGCTGAGATAGCTGAGGTGTGTGCCCAGGACAGTGTGCTTGAACCTTAATTGGATATAAGCAAAAAAATAAGTTGAAATGCCCACATGCACTGGTGCATTCCATCTCATGCTTTCTGCAGGTACACTTTTGAGTAGTGCGCCCTCCAGAACAGTTGCAGTGAATCATCTTTGGCTTTAGGTTCAGTGTAGGTTCTGGCCTCCCCTCTTCCCCGGCCTTCGTTTGGTCACACCAAGGTTTGAAATATGATTGGTAATTCTTTTAACGTTTAAACTTTTCTAAAATAACTTTTCTGTGGGCTGGGTCCAACCCTCCTACCCTTCCTCCTAACCTCTGGGGTATTAATTCATTTTATATTTTTAATTTAATTTTAGTTTAGACCACCCCATCTAAAATAGCGTCAAAATATTTATAAATTAATTATAGATTAAGTGTATATAAGTTTAAGGACGCAGTCAAAATTTATTAACCATTATTTTATTATTTTTTGGTCATAATTTTTGAAATTTTTAAATCGTCCCTATATTTAGGTATTTCCTGTCCCGAGTCAGACCCCCGATCTTATCGGAAGCCGGACTCGAGATAGGCGTGTTCGAAACCACGTTAAAAACCTAGCCAAGCCATGTGAATGATCTGAATAAGTGCCTCTGGAGCAGGGCTTTTGTCTGTCATCACCGGAATTAGTTTTTCACCTTCTAACTTCCATCCCCACTCAGACGGCTCCATGGCATTATTACAGCCCATCCACCCCATAATTTGATAGTAAGTCCGCAGGGAGTGAATTTTACAGGCCGAGGTGGTTGGTGGCAATCTTTCAGGCGTGACGAAAGACTTAGCTCTTGCAACTTTTTTTTGCACAACATGTTGTCGCTGAACTAAGAAAACCGTGTATGTGCAGTTTTGGCGATTTTCACTTTTTTATTCTTTCAGAAGCAGAAATCTATTATCTTTTTGTTGTCAAAACCTCTTACATGTCCAGGCAATGGAAAATATGGAAAATGTCAAATAAGTAAAACACGTAGTTAAAAACCACTGTTTATCTGTTATGAAAACCTTCCAAATGATTATGTTTATCCCTATCATATTCCAACCTTTTCTATCAGGTAAAGGTAAATTGTTAGTGCCAAAGTGTCTATATTGTATATATGTACATATATGTATTCAACTGGTGATCAAGAAAAAAGCTATCATACCAGAAAAGAAGTGTAGGCCTACCAGGAATTTTCACATTTAAGGTCCAAGCCTAAACAAAATACCATTTTGGAGAAGATAAAGGTTTATATAAAATTAAGACTGGGACTCACATTAAGAAGCTGAAAAAAAAAATGTTATACATGGACATATATAAAGGGGAAAAGTCCAAGTTAGGGTAGCAGCAGACAACATACATGTACATGTAATAGCATTCAATGACAAGGCAACACGTGTTTCAATACCATTATGTAGGACAGGAGGCACAGTTATTAATTTTAATTTCATCTGATGAAGGGCAGTGCTTATATACATTCTAGACACCTAGCTGTTTCATAGTCGAGGAAAGGGGAGGAGGTACACCCGACGCCATAAGATATCTGTCTGCTTCGGGTTATTTTAATGGATACCTGATGTTTACTTCATGTAAAATTTCGGTTTTTAGGTAATGGAGTCTGGGAAGCCACTGCACAGGTTTCATATTATCGAGTTATTAATTACACAAAAATTATGTATGGTATCGATTAGTATGTAGGTTTATTTGTTTATTTTATTTTATTTCATTGTTAGTGTTATTTATGTAATGAGAGCAAACATGATGATGAATATTTACTTAAATTTCTTTTAAAATCTCTCGTTATAAAATTTCCTCCAGTTACACAGTAAATCAGACGTCATTTGTTCTCCCAGGGAACATTTCTATTAAGATATTATCTGAATTCATGTCAATAGTATTAAATGCGGCGAATGTTCCTGTTTTTAAACTTATGGGCTTCATTTCACATGAATCCCAGTTATCTTGGGATGAAGTAAATGTTGTTGAACGTATGAATCATGTCCCAGATTTTAAACATTTTAGTTTATTCCGTGAGACAAGTATGTTCAGCTAAAACGAAATGAATTACTTTAAAAATATTTGTGGATAATCTCTTAAAAGACACATTTTCTAAACCATTGATGAATATTCTTGTTAGTTAAATGGACAATGAACAATTCACATTATATTGTTATACGCCTTAAAAGTGGCAGACAGCCACCCTATGGGAAACCTGCCCTGTAAATTTTAAGGTCTAATATACAAGGTTTATTAAAACGTTGATACAGCTAATCTATTGGTGACTCGGGGCCAGTTTCCCAAAGACATTTATTGTAATCATCTGTTAAGCAATCACTAGTGCAAATGGGTTTTTTTTGTTGTCATTTTTAGTAAATTCATCATTGTGCCACATTCTTGAATGTAGCAGCCAATACTAATGAACATTACAAATTTCTAGAAAATAGAGTTTTAAAATTTGGCCCTTACATGTTGCAGCCTGGTCAAGAATGTGTATAGGGTGGGGGTGGAGAGGTGGGTTCCTTGAACTGCCCCTGATGTAAGCGATTTTAAAAAATATATTGTCCGGAGAACTGTTCTATAAACATCGCTTAGCACAGTCTACGCCACCCCACCCCCCCCCCCCACCCCCCTGTACAATGCCCTGCATGGGTCAGTTAAACTAAACAACCTTTATGTTGTTGGCCCCTGACTGATTGGGCAAGACATGGTTTTTAAAATTAATTTTAATGAGGAATTCCTGGTCCAGCAAAGGACACCTGGCCATGTGCGCGGCTTAACAGTTGAAAATAAGGTCAAGTACACATGGCAAGTACGCTAACTGATTCAGGGACTCGTTCCATGGAGCGATCTTAGCGTTAAGATCACCTTAAGTACAGAATACATAATATTACATTTAAAACCTCTGGGTAACGCTTTGAAAACAGTGAAATATAGCAAAATAAGGCACCGGCAGTTCTTTTTTTTAACATCAGATTTTTTGCTTTCCCGTGCTCCATTTCTGTCTAACTTTTAATATGTTATTCAATATGTCTGAAAGTACAAAAAATGGCAATAAAACATTTTGCTGCAATTTTGTTTATGTATGGGTATTTTGGCGCTATATTGACCCGCCTAACCCTTGCGTTTTCAGTCTTTCTTCCTGGGATATCTTACATACGTAAGAATGAGAGAAACGTTAATTCCGCGGTGTAAAATATAGAAATATAATAAAATAAGTAAACAAAATAGATATTATGGGCCACCGTTGTCTTAATACCCTGAAGTTATTTACGAGACATCTCGTGTTCTTGTTGAAATGCTCTCCCAAATATTGTACATCCCCTACGCATCCTTGTGTTCGGGACATGTTAGGTCGTACAATATTGGACGTTGGCGAACCAACTCGATGAACTTTTCGCAATTTGTGTCGGAAACGGTACTCTTCGGCATATTCACTCGGTTCCTTCTGGCCCACTTTCTTTGGGAAATCCCATTCCATGACGTAAAATTCGAGATTCTCCCATCCGATTTTGTGTACGTATTCGCACCAATCGCTACACTGAGTGATCAAGTTTGCCCTCTACGCAAATCGCATTCGCAGTCGGACATATGGAATCAAGCTGTTGTATTTACATGTTTTCCATTTTTTGTCGCATTCGCATACCGCGTAGGAATCTTAGCTTTCGTAAGCATATCTTACGGTAATTTCACTTCAAATCCATATTTCGTAAAAGGTACTATTTTTTAATCACAAGATTTTCTTGAAACACATTCAGATGCATTAGTAATGTTAATTTTTTTTAAAATAAAAATCAGTAGCAATTTTGCATTGAAATTTTTTCCAGCATTTTAAAAACAGAAACGTCGTGTACCCAGTTTATGGTTATTGTAAGGAGATTCAAAGTAACGTGAATGGAATACTGACGTCATTCAAATTCGAATTTAGCTATATAATTACGATACTAAAGTTAAAAGTAAAGTTTGTTTTATTTAACGACGCCACTAGAGCACAGTGATTTTTAATCTTATCATCGGCTATTGGACGTCAAACATATGGTCATTCTGACACTGTTTTTAGAGGAAACCCGCTGTCGCCACATAGGCTACTCTTTTTCACGACAGGCAGCAAGGGATCTTTTATTTGCGCTTCCCACAGGCAGGATAGCACAAACCATGGCCTTTGTTGAACCAGTTATGGATCACTGGTCGGTGCAAGTGGTTTACACCTACCCATTGAGCCTTGCGGAGCACTCACTCAGGGTTTGGAGTCGGTATCTGGATTAAAAATTCCATGCCTCGACTGGGATCCGAACCCAGTACCTACCAGCCTGTAGACCGATGGCCTGCCACGACGCCACCGAGGCCGGTAATTACGATACTTCACCAAATTAAAATTAAAATAGGTCTACTAAGGGGCAGTCCATAATTATCAACATTTTCACGAGCGTACAAACCGTACGCAGGAGGGGGAGGGGGGGGGGGTGGTGTTATGGGCCAGTGTACAGTTCTTTTGAAAGTGAAAAATATCGATCAACATTTTTCATTTTGGGGATGTACACTTTTAGGGGGGGGGGGGGGGAGGGGGTTGTCAAAAGCGTACTCTTTGTACACTTGTGAAAATGTTGAAAACTATGGATGGCCCCTAACCGTAACCCGTCATATTTCTATAGCAAGCATACAACGTTGTTTACAGGTCGGGCTTATTTTAAAAGATGAAAGAAATAAAAAGTACCTTTTGCCAAATATATCATGTCAAAATATTACCGTTGAATATGTTCCATTTGTTGTGTACGAAGCCAAAATGAAGGTCCGAAAAGTGACTGTCGCCGACCATAGCCAATAGGGACATTAGCGGTAAACATACGGAACGGCGTCTGAACAAAGCCGCTACAAACATCTTTTTCTTTGTAAAACGCGGACCGGAACGGACAGGACCGGAACGGAATGGAATGGAACGGAACGGAATCAGATAGCTAATGCAATTGGTTGTTGTTTTTGTTTTTTGTTGTTTGTTTGTGTGTTGTTGTTTGTTGTTGTTGTTTTTTTTGTTTGTTTGGGGGTTTTTGGGGTTTTTTTTTGGGGGGGGGGTTGCGATTTGCTGCTGCTGATACTGATGTTACCACTTCTGCAACCACTTCTACTGCTGCTGCTACTACTACTACTACTACTACTACTACGTTTTAACAAACATTTTGGTAGGATTTTTTTTTTCGGGGGTGGGGGGGGGGGGGGTGGGGGTGGTGGTTGGGTTTCTGTTCATTGCCCCTTTTATGTTTATATAAAAAGAGAGAGAAAGCAAAAGAAGAGTATATGGCGAAGTGTCCATATGTTTAAGAAACATTACCCTCTCAAGAATGGAATGGACAAATCATATATGAACTGGGGAACATCAAAGTAGCTTTGATTAAAAAAAAAAAGTGTATCTCTTTGTGTTGTCATAACCGACTCGCTTCTTCAAATCATTATTAGTCTTACGATTCAGTATGGAACGTTTCCTACCCCACGTCAACACAAAAAAACCCCACAACTTTATTACGTTTCAAAAACCCCGTCACAACCAATGCCCCACGACTGGTATATGAAATACCATGGCATGTAATGGCTTATCTATGGGTCAGTCAATATAAAAGAAGCCTTGTTTTTGGGGGGTAGGAGTAGCCCATTGAATGGCGGCAGCGGGTTTCCTCTCTTGGTATTTGTGGTTCTTAACCATATGTCCGACGCCAATATAACCGTAATTAAAATGTGTTTGGCACGTCGTTTAATTAAACAGTGAATAGTTAAGAAACACGAATCGTTAAGAAAGCATTCCCTCTTTAGTTAATTTTTTTTAATACCTAAAAAAAATGTTTTTATGCTATTGGTTTATGATGTACTTTCTTCTTTCTTTTTTTTTTTTTTTTTTTTTTTTTGGGGGGGGGGGGGGGTCCATAGTCATTTGTAGGATGATAAATAAATCATAATTTTTATAAATAAATAAATAATCAGTCAATGACTATTTGTCAAAGCTGTAATCAGTCTTTGGCTGAAGCAGAATAATATACATTTTGTATAATCTTGTTTATAGTGACAATACAGTGATAGACGTGAGGATGTAAATCATCTGGCTATCATGTTTGTATTGAACTCTAAGGCGTTGTTTGATAACTTGGGAAGATAATTAATTTCCCCAGGCTTCTATAAAGCCAATTCATAAATAAGAGTTACACGCGAAGCCCAAATTTTACAATTTCTAATACATGTTTTCTCAAGCTTTGAAGATTTGTACCTTTCATAGCGTTTGAGGCTAAATGTAGTATATGCAGCGTTTCAACCCACATGATACGCCCCCCCCCCCATTTTAAAAGCGATTAAAGTAAGGATTTGAATACCTTTATTGTTTATTTATGATTTTTTTTTTATTATTATTTTTTATCAACTTTACCCATAAATGGTTTTATCCCTACAAATATCCTAAACGGAGTAGAAAACAGCAACGACGCTCCACCATCACCCCCCCCCCCACACACACACACACACACACACACACACACACACCAAAAAAAAAAGAAAAAGGAAAAATAAGAAAACACCCACAAAACAAAACAAAAACAACCACATGCACATATACGTACCGCACGCAAAGTCTAAATTGTCTTATAACACGCCATTGTTGGTTTTTTTAAATGTCAAATAGATTAGACTGCGTTATGTTCTAGCACTCAGCTTTGTCTCCCACACCTCACAAGATGCAACAATTATTGCAGTTTACAGTTTAGTGTATTATGATTTACTAAATGCTTTCGGAAACGAAAGCAATGTTTTGTTTCACGACATAAACACTAACTATTAGGTGTGTAACAGTATGTTTTACGTACAGCCCATGTTACAGCGGCGACTTTCTTATTCATAAGGGCACTCATTTAAGAACAAGAAATAAATGCACCACTTTGGGGTACGTTATATATGTTTTCTCAAATATTTTAACTGCGATATTAACAGTTTTTATTAAAGGGACATTCCTGAGTTTGCTGCCCTTTTTAAGATATTATCGACTAACAGTGACTTTTTAACGATTGTAATTACATATCAAATATATTTTTCTACATAAAATATTAGTGGTTGTATATTAAACGTGTTTCTGATCGTTCTAATATTTGTACAAGGTTAAATTCCATCTTATTTCCTAAAATATAGTTTTTTCATACGTACGAAATTATTTGAAGACAAAATCCAGTTTGGGTTTCTTACAAATATTGAGACAACCAGAAACACATTGAATATACAGACACTGATATTCTAAACAAGAAAATATATTTAATATGCAAGTTTAATCGTAGAAATAGTTTATTAGTAGGACACATCTTACAATGCAGCAAACTCAGGGATGTTCCTTTAACAGGGGAAAAAAGAATAATCAATTAAATTAATATTAATATCAATATTAATATAATATAATATGATGTGATGTGATGTGATGTGACGTGAGGTGACGCGACGCGATACGATGCGATGTGACATTATATAATATAATAAAAAATACAGAAACTAACAAAACATATCATGATCCCCCAAAACAAACAAAAAACTAAAAACAAACCCGCACGCACGCACGCACGCACGCACGCACACACACACACACACAAACGTGCAATAGGTATCTGGTTCCGATCCGTTGCGGCCCGGTCCGCTTTTTACCAACACCCCATTTGTACATGCTCTGCTGCGCAGGACAGGAAGAATACTAGTTGGTGTAGCCGCGTTTTTTAATCGATCAACTGAAAAGTAAGTAAGCATATTACATAAAGTACAATGCAAATTACATTCGAAATTCACGACGGCTCCACGGCATTTGCCGTACTGCCTTGTGCCTTTGCCGTGATATCAAAAATACCAGTTACTTTACGGCTATGAATAACAGTGCCCTTCTAATTACCCTCTGTGGTGCCCCTTTTGTGTAGGCCTATGTTTTTTTTTTTTTAAACTTGTATAACCCTAACTTTTATTTTAAAACATTAAACATGCACAAATTCGATGTTTCTCGATAGTGTTTGTATACAGTTTCTTTGTCATGTATTATAATTGCACATCGAACGTAACACATAAATTACGGTTGAAACGTACAGCATTACGGGAAAAAAAAAAAAACCGTAAATTTAACGTCGTACATTTACGAAAAAAAAACGTAAATAGCCGAAAAAGAATCCCGGGGCAATTTTTTTTTTTTTCGAAATAGGCTAAAGCATGCCTAGAAGAAAAAGAAGACTAAAGAAGACAAAGATTGTCAAAACTTTTTCATTATTTCAGGTAAAAATTATTATTATTATTATTAGCTATTTAAATGTCAGCTGCGTTCAACCAGACCGAGCGGAAAAACGTCCGCTAGACTGGTTTGTGCGCTTCACAATAAACCAAATGGCCACGTTGAGAACCAATCAAATAGATCACGAACGTTAGACAAACGTTTGCTGGCTGAACTTGGGGCTGTTGTTATTGATATTCTTCATGACAAATTTTGAAATTATAAAAAAAAAAGTCTGTCCCATCATTCTATAAAAAAATGTTTTTTGCTATTAATTTCAGTTTTGTTTGACGTAACAAGAAAAGTAAACGTGTATTGGAAATAACAAAACAATACTAATTTTGTGTGCAATTTACAAATCAATCGGCTTAGAAATGAATAACTTGTAGTAAATTTCTCTTAGTAATAAAAAAGGCGTTCCCTGTGGGACGGACTTATAGTGTTAATGTTTATTAGCCTATTGAACGGACCCATGCTAAAATCACCCAGATTAATTTATTCCCAATTAACTGAAACACTGAAATAAATGTGAACTATTTAATGTTTGTGGTTATTCTTGAATATTTCGTTTATTTAATTATTACCCATGCTCAGCAGTTGATAGGCCTATAGGCCTACATCACTGGTGTAGGAAGCGGGGAAGGGGTTACTTTGTAGCAGCATCGATGGTTTATATATTAATGTTATACGTGTGTCTGTGTGCCCACCCACCCCACTTTTTGGTATCTTCCTACAGGCTACACCCGTGTATATTAACAAACTCTGGGTACTAAGGCCTAAGCAGGAGCCAACAACGAACATTGTACCACTTCTTCTTCAAATGACCTTCACCTTTGCATGCGGAAAAAACCGCGATGACTTGTAGTATGTGCATGTGGCATCGAGAAATCCTTGATTGTTTTGTTGAGATCGCACGTTGTTGTTTTTGGAAAATAAATCTACAATGTATGAGATGACTGAAGTTACGATAATACGATATATTTTCCTCTATAGGCCTACAGTATTTAGCAGTTTCTAATAAAAGCCGTTTAATCGCCACACACGTTACCGTACTGTCATGCGATCTCGTGTGTCACCAATTACCGTGGTACCTAATAAGAGAACGTGTTAATGATTCCAATTTCAAACAAATTAGTTATGCTCATATCCATTCAACGTCCAGGCATGTCTAGTCTGGGTCCAGTCTCTAACAACGCCAGTGATTGGGTCCAGGGCACGGCGAAAGAAGGTGCCAAAAAGTGGGGTGGGGGTGTATAAAAACCATCGCTGCTCCACACTTTTTATTCTATAATTAAATGGGTCATTTGGTCAATCTTGTTATTACAATTATGTTTGTTGGAGAAAAAGTTGAAATTAGGGTGGATTTTTTTATTATTGTTAAATATAGAATTTACAACAAAAATAATATAAAGATTAAACTTTTTTTTAAACTAAATGATTTGGTTTGAACATTTATTTATTTAATTATTTGTATTTCAAATAATTTAACACTGAACATTTCATCCCTTTTCCTAAAGCTTTGATTGTATTGTTCTGAAACGTAATACACATATTCTCTTGGTAGTCTCCACAAAATAAAGATGAGTAAACTTGTAAAAACTTGGGGTTTTTGGGGTGGGTTTTTTTTTTAATTAATGAGATTGTAAAATTGAAATAGAAATCTTGATTAGTTAATTCTGAAACTTAGTACCTGTATTCTACAGTGATTCTCTGGAGATACCTTCACAAACTAATAGATAAAATTAACATATCTACTTTTATTATAGATTATTTTATTTTATTTCTTTAATGTTAAGACTTTAACATAATTGTCCAGCCATTCAAATATAATTTTCTTTCAGTCATACTCCATCTGCTCAAATGGTCCGAAACCAGTGGACTTTAATCCATTACCTGCTGTAATGAGATGGAACAGCAGCAGTGTTTGTTCAAGGAGACCAGATACGTCATAATCTCTCCCCACCAAAGTTGTCTTTAAGGACACCACAAAAAAATTAAAATACTGTTTTGTTTAATGACACCACTACAATACTTTACGATTTATTGATGAATGATCAATTTAACAGAATTACAGATACAAGTTTTTTGGGGGTTAAATTGACTTCCTAAAAAAGACTGCCTTAGTGCCCTTTGAAAATGTATGAACGTAGCCTTTGTGCCTTTTAGGTTAGCTTAGGTGCCCTTCATTTCCTAGATTTTTAAAGGCTATTATAGCCTGTCCGTTTAACACCGAATTTCGAGGCCTGAATTGTAATTACTATTGAATTTCATGTATTAGTGAAGGTGTGTATTCTAAAATATGTTCCTGTCAGCCAGAAATATGCTGAACATAATTTTGGTTTCATACATACTGTGTTTAGGCCAAGCGAATGAAAGTTATAGATTTGCGTCCGAACAATTTTAAAAACACATGAGGCTTTTTTTCATTTTTCATTATTCATTATTTTTATTGATCTATTATTTCCATGGTAGATTCAAGTCCAAATGAGGTCTTTGACATGTTTGAAGGTGGAATATAAACTATTGAACATTGTTAATTTCATTTTAATTGAGCTCTAACTAGCTAGCTAGGGCCTATTAGATTCAGTGTCTCCTTTGGATTGGTGGATCAAGGCAGTCCTCGCACTTGAATTTGTGTGCTGATAATCAAGTGCCTTTTTTGTGCAAATAATGAAACATTTTGTAAATAATGAACATTTTCAGCGGTACCTTTCACAGCATGCGGGCGGTGGACGCAAATCTATAACTTTCATTCTCATGGCCTTAGGTCAATTTGACGGAGGGTGCAAGTTTATAACGTTAATATTTCTAACTCTAAACCTAATACTTGTCCATTTCTTTGAACATTAAGAAACATTCCGGCATTGCATAGTCTTTATATGCTTTTCAGGTGGGGGTTTTTAATTTTTATTTATTTATTTATTTATTTATTATTTATTATTATTATTATTATTATTATTATTATTATTATTGTCTTGTAACAACGATTCTGGGCCGATTTAGATGAAATTTGGTAGGTAGTTGGGTACTTCGTGGGGGATTGATTGTCTTAAACCATTACATATACTTGTATTTATTCAAATTAGTATCTAGTATTATGTATTGTTTTCAAAATATGCCTTTATATAATAATAAAAAATGATATGATTATAAACTTCACTCCATGAGATATAAATCATATTTGACAAAAAACATGAAATATCCTCTTTTTATCGAGACCAAACGAAACTGCGATACTTTTGACTTTGTCAGTCTGTCGTGGCAAATTTTGATGAAATACATCAACAGTCTGTATGTTTAAAGGGACATTCCCGAGTTTGCTGCATTGTAAGATGTTTCCGACTAATAAAATATTTCTACGATTAAACTTGCATATTAAATATGTTTTCTTGTTTAGAATATCAGTGTCTGTATAATCAATGTGTTTCTAGTCATCTCAATATTTGTAAGAAGCCCAAACTGGATTTTGTCTAAAAATAATTTCGTACGTAAGAAAAAAATAGTTTTTAGGAAATAAAATAAAATTTTACCTAGTACAAATATTAGAACGGTCAAAAACACGTTTAATATACAGCCACTAATATTTTATGCAGAAAAATATATTTGATATGTAATTACAATCGTTAAAAAGTCTCTGTTAGTCGATAACATCTTAAAAATTGCAGCAAACTCAGGAATGTCCCTTCAACAGGTTTCATTGGCAAAATAGTTTGACTGTCCGCATCATGAATCTGGGTCACAACTGCCCACAACTGTGCAGAGATACGTTCTTGATCGTAACGGTTTCGATGATCACAGGGCATATAACTGAAAAAGTGTTTCCCATAAAATTGGGAATCCTGTGACTTGCAAGATGAGATAAACCTGTCACTTACCGCACCCAGTCAACTAAAACAATAGGTTTACGTTATATACAGGTAGGTGGGAATCCTGTGACTTGCAAGATGAGATAAACCTGTCACTTACCGCACCCAGTCAACTAAAACAATTGGTTTACGTTATATACAGGTAGGTGGGAATCCTGTGACTTGCAAGATGAGAAAAACCTGTCACTTACCGCACCCAGTCAACTAAAACAATTGGTTTACGTTATATACAGGTAGGTGGAAATCCTGTGACTTGCAAGATGAGACAAACCTGTCACTTACCGCACCCAGTCAACTAAAACAATTGGTTTACGTTATATACAGGTAGGTGGGAATCCTGTGACTTGCAAGATGAGATAAACCTGTCACTTACAGCACCCAGTCAACTAAAACAATTGGTTTACGTTATATACAGGTAGGTGGGAATCCTGTGACTTGCAACATGAGATAAACCTGTCACTTACCGCACCCAGTCAACTAAAACAATTGGTTTACGTTATATACAGGTAGGTGGGAATCCTGTGACTTGCAAGATGAGAAAAACCTGTCACTTACCGCACCCAGTCAACTAAAACAATTGGTTTACGTTATATACAGGTAGGTGGGAATCCTGTGACTTGCAAGATGAGACAAACCTGTCACTTACCGCACCCAGTCAACTAAAACAATTGGTTTACGTTATATACAGGTAGGTGGGAATCCTGTGACTTGCAAGATGAGATAAACCTGTCACTTACAGCACCCAGTCAACTAAAACAATTGGTTTACGTTATATACAGGTAGGTGGGAATCCTGTGACTTGCAACATGAGATAAACCTGTCACTTACCGCACCCAGTCAACTAAAACAATTGGTTTACGTTATATACAGGTAGGTGGGAATCCTGTGACTTGCAAGATGAGATAAACCTGTCACTTACCGCACCCAGTCAACTAAAACAATTGGTTTACGTTATATACAGGTAGGTGGGAATCCTGTGACTTGCAAGATGAGATAAACCTGTCACTTACCGCACCCAGTCAACTAAAACAATTGGTTTACGTTATATACAGGTAGGTGGGAATCCTGTCACTTGCAAGATGAGATAAACCTGTCACTTACCGCACCCAGTCAACTAAAACAATTGTTTTACGTTATATACAGGTAGGTGGGAATGTTTTCACTACATAAGCAAAACTTTGTAATCTTTATTGGTCGAAATAAAAATGGTAACATTTTGGGTGGAGGATTTTCACAGAAGAAAGTTAAAAATAATAGATGTAAAAATAGAAATCCCCATTTAACCTAACTTACACCTTGCAACGAACATAATATGTTGGCATAATTTCTGAAATTAAATATTGATTTTATTTTAACTAATTTCTATAATATACTTTAAAGGAGCTCAATCATGGGCGTCATTTGGTGTGGGACGGGGGACATGTCCCCCCCCCCCCCCACACTTTTAGCAGTGGGGGGGACAGAATATCTGATGTCACCCCCCCCCCACTTTACTCTAAATAATGTTCTCAGACAGCCACAATGACCTTCATTTTTCAAAATTTTCGGGGGGGGGGGGGGTGCCCCCAGACACCCCTAGAGTCGCTTCACGCCTAGGGCGCTCGAGATTAGTCGCACGAAATATTGTTAGAACCCAATTGTCCTCCCCCCCCCCCCCCCCTTTTTCCTTGCAAATGACGCCCATGAGCTCAATCACGGATTTAGTGGGCCTTGTTTCTCTAAATATGCATTATAAATGGAAATTACATTCATTTGGAATACCAAACCTAGTTAGGCCTACTGTATGATCAAAAACATTTTAAATGAACAACGATCGAGGGAATTCCACGACACGCTTCGTTTTTAAAATTTGGAAGTCTTCTTGTAAAAAGTCGTAAAAATACGGAAAAACAGACTCGTAGTGATGAGGCTATATATACGACAACCGTATAATGTATGTGTGGATTTTATATAAACGATCGCCATGTATAGAGACTTGGCAAATGAGGGCCGGCTATACACATGGCAAATAATAATAAAAATATATTATTTTATGACGAAAATAACCGCGAATACGCTGAAATAAAATAATAAGCAGTCGGAACATGAATTCGCCATTTATTATTATTATTATTATTATTATTATTATTAGGCCCGTGTGCAAATTATTTTGACTGGTTCGCAAAGTGGTATTTCGGCTTTAATGTATAGCGTAAAAAAACCAGTGTACTGTTGCATGTTTTGTCGTCCAACGGTTGGCTAATTATTACTTAACCCAGATGAATCCAGTTTTACGTGCAGGAACAAGTTCAGCCTGCCCTTTGTGCGTGTGTGCACGCACGTTAATCTTGCATTTTTATAGCCAAAACTCCTCCAGATAAAACACCGCCCCTCCACCCCAAAAAGGTAGTAGTAGGCTAATAATAATAATAGTAATAGTAGTAGTAGTAGTAGTAAATTGTATATTATTCTTACTATTATTATTACATGTATTATAATGTTGGTAAAATCACGTCGCGGTGGGTGGGGGGTGGGTGGGAGCGGTTGTTACAGAAACGTTACATAAATTTAGAGGGGGACCCGGGAGTGGTCTAAGCTTTACTAGTAGCCTATAAACAAAATTATTTTGAGTTTTATTGGCCCTTGCAATTTTGAGCATTTGAAATGTGACTAAATACAGCAAAATAACCTTTTAGTCAATTTTATTTACGGTAAAATTAATGTTTTTTTACAAAATGTACGTAAGCAGCCTCAAAATTGCAATCAGTGAAAAATTATTAAGTTCAAGCCCTGTTGTTAGTTTGTGTACTGTCTGTAGTTAGTTTCTCTTTCAGTTAAGCTACCTCAGCCGCTGATAAAAAAAAAAATTTATTTTGAGTTTTATTGGCCCTTGCAATTTTGAGCATTTGAAATGTGACTAAATACAGCAAAATAACCTTTTAGTCAAATTTATTTACGGTAAAATTAACTGTTTTACAAAATGTACGTAAGCAGCCTAAACATTGCAATCAGTGAAAAATTATTAAGTTCAAGCCCTGTTGTTAGTTTGTGTACTGTCCGTAGTTAGTTTCTCTTTAAGTTAATCTACCTCAGCCGCTGATAATTTGTAATTGTTATTATTTATTTATTATTTATTTATTATAATTAATTTTTTGTTAGTACTGTGGGGGCAATATGACGCTATTCATATATCTATGGAAAACGTACACAAAAGGGTCCGCTAAATTCATATACTCCCCCACCCCGTCCCCTGTTCAGAAAATGCACTGTTCGTACAGTACTTAGTATGTATTCCTCCTGTTCCAGATGGTTCGGTAATATGGATCAATGAAAGCATGAATGAATGTTTAACGACACCCCAGCACGAAAAACACATCGGCTATTGGGTGTCAAACTATGGTAATGCATACAAATAAGATGATGATCAACATCAATATAAAAAGTCAATATTTAAATAAAAACAGTGTAAAGAACTGTGCACAAATACAAATATCACAGATAGATACTGACCTTTACTCAAATTTCAATTCGTGCTGTATTGGCCATTCTCAAAGAGAATGTTTCACCCCTGCACCACGGTGAGGTTACAGAACGCGCAGGGGTGGATCAATCAAATACATGTACTTATTTACCGCCTATATACATTTTTGCTGTGAATATAGCCAGCCCTCGTTAGTGGAGGCTATAGACACGGCCTTCGTATATATAGTCACATCGTATATAAACACCGTCTAGTTCAGAGTATTCTTTAAAAATGTACCAATTCCTATCCCAATTCAGCTGTTATGGGATATTTTGTATAATAATGAATTTGACAAGGTGGAAAATGACGGTGTTTGTGATCCAGATGTGAGTTTTTCGCGTACGATTAACGATAAATTTACCTATAGATGCAAAAGCCTAACTAGTCGGGATTGTCGACGTTTAACTTGCTTCTGTTACTAAAATAAATTAATATATAAGCTTAATATCATTCAGTACATGTTTTTATTAATTTGTAATAACTTATTTTCATTTTGTTTTCTTTCTATTTACCCTACGTCGCAGAGGACGGTCAAGCGTTCTCGTTACACGAACTTGGTAAATCGTGTTGGCACTGCGGTTATTCGGGGAATGCCAGTCACGTGACTCAAAATAATACGTCACACCTCTGCTCTCCAAATAGCCGTTATTTTTCTCAGAATTATGGACCGTACCCATAATTCAATTATTTTTTTTTATAAAATACAATAATAAGTGTGATATGTTGGTTATGTAGATGGTTCAATAAAGAAAGAAGTGTTTTATTTAACGACGCACTCAACACATTTTTCATTTACGGTTATATGGCGTCAGACATATGGTTCAGGACCACACAGATTTTGAGAGGAAACCCGCTGTCGCCACTACTTGGGCTACTCTTCCGATTGGCAGCAAGGGATCTTTTATTTGCGCTTCCCACAGGCAGGATAGCACAAACCATGACCTTTGTTGAACCAGTTATGGATCACTGGTCGGTGCAAGTGGTTTACACCTACCCATTGAGCCTTGCGGATCACTCACTCAGGGTTTGGAGTCGGTATCTGGATTAAAAATCCCATGCCTCGACTGGGATCCGAACCCAGTACCTACCAGCATGTAGACCGATAGCCTGCCACGACGCCACCGAGGCCGGTGGTTCAATAAAGTACTTTTAGGTACAAATCAAATGTATATATTTCATATAATACTTTGTTGGGTCAATAATTAGGTCAACCATCCGTGACAGAGCGCGTTTAAGAGTATTTCCGTGCATTTATGGCGACTAATATTCTATACTTATATTAAAGGGATTGGATTATCCTCAATTTGTAGCCGTTTCAACGTTTTCGACAAATAACATAGCATTATTAAAATTAAAATATATGTTGTCTTGCTTAGAATATGATTATCTCTATATTCCATGTATTTCTGGACATTGTAATGTTTTGTATCTCAATATCGATTTTTGTCTAAAATAATTTTGAAGGTAAAAAACAGCCAAACAAATTTTAAAACATTGCGACCAAAGGTCATTCCGAATGTATTTATTAGTATATTGCTTTATATGTAAAACATTTTAAGGTAAGGTAGTGTTTTAAAAGACCTGAAAAGGAAGTGTGTGTTTATTTTGAAAATGCACGAATCTGGATACCAATGTTTATTTATGTTAGCATTACTGCCAAACAGATTACAAGTAATAATGTGGTTAAAATGATGGAACTACATGGTGAACACATTTCAGGCTAGCTCATTCTGCCCGAATGTCTCTATTGTTTTTGCCCGAATGTTAGTGATTTTCTCCAGCACAAGGTGGGCAGTTGCCCCCTCTCCCCTGACACGTGCTCTTATGGGATCAAACAGAAGTCTTGCTAGGTCTGAAACCACAGGTCAGCCCCTTTAATAAATTTTAGAACCAGCACCCAAAATGTTACCAATTTTGATATGTCATATATTAAAAATATTGTAATATATAACAGGCTATATTTTTAAAATAATTGTATATCTTGGTTATCTGGTCTAAAACCAACCTGGAGATAGAAAAGTACTTTTAAAAGTAAGATTACATTTTTAAAACATTTAACAAGTAACTGTTAAATTAATAAGATCAGGTGAAATTATTTGCATACGTAAATGCAGGAATAAGCTGGTAGCTTTCGAATTTCATTGGCTTTCATTTTTTTCACAACTTGTATCTGGGCAAAATGTGGGGGAAATGTAACAGTAATTAAAGGTAGGAGTAATTTATCTTAGTTGTTAACAATTTGGTTCGGACTTTAGCAAAAGCGGGCCACTTCGTAGACCTCAACATCGCTAGTCCACCGCCCCGATGTCACAATCGTTCCGACGGCCCTGGAAAGAAAAAAACCCCCAAACAAACAAATCTATTTTTGTGTGAAATTTACAAAGAACTAAATAATTTGTAGCAACTTCCATAGTATGAAAAAACGCGTCCCCGGTGGAACGGACTATAGACGAACCGCCTCCCTCCCCGCCACACACACACACACTCGAAAAGCTGGCTAGGGCCCTGGAACTCCAGACATGAGGATTTTTTTCCTGAGCCACTATGGGGTGTACTGATTCAGAAAAAAAACTAAAAACTAATTTCCCTTTACTTTTTTTTTTTTTCATCCGCAAATTAGTTTTTATAACCAAACTAATATTTAAGTGGCGTAGGCCTACGGAACGGCGTCTGAACAAACCCTTACCTGCGCTGCTGCGCAGGACAGGCAGAATACTAGTTGGTGTAGCCGCGTTTTCAAAGCGACCATCTGAAAAATAACTTGGCATCTTACATTAAGTATAAAGTAATTAATATTTAATTTTATGTGTTAGTGAAGGCGTGTATTAGAAATTATGTTCTTGTAAGCCAGAAATATGCTGCACCAATGAATTACAAGTGACCTAGTCCGAAGGGACGTAGAATGTGTGGTTCTTCTATGGTCGACTACAGTCACTTTTCGCACCCTTGTTTTGGCTTTGTACACAATAAATATAGCATATCTCGCCGTAATTTCACTTGAAATCCATATTTCGTAAAAGGTACAATTTTTTAATCATATAATTTTCTTCAAACACATTGAATTCAGGTGCATTAGTAATGTAAAAAAACAACAAAACAAAACAACACAAACAATCGCCCCCCCCCCCCCCCCCCGAAAACCCCCCAAACAATTCAATAGCAACTTTGCATTGGAATTTCTCCAGCATTCTTAAACCGTTTATGGTTATTGCAAGGATAGGCAAAGTGACGTCATTGGAATACTGAAGTCATTCAAATTCAGAATTAGCTATATTATTACAATGCTTCGCTACATTCAAATAAAAACTGGTCTATTAACGTTGACCACTGTCAAATTTCTATAACAAGCAGACAACGCTGTTTACAGGTTGGTTTTTTTTAAATAATTATTATTATATATTTTTTTTAATATATAATTATGGACAAAATATTAATTTTAAGTTTTAAAAGATGAAAGAAATAAAAAGTACCTTTTGTCAAATATATCATAAACAAAATTACCGTTTTATTTATTGTGTACGAAACCAAACAAAGGGTCCAAAAAGTGACTGTCGTTGACAGTAAGAAAAGTATTGACGTAACGTGCCCCGCGCACTACAAGTGACCAAATTACAGAATGGGGCCTACACCAAGGCACAAAGGGCCAAACGAATTGAAACATAAAGCCCAACTGCACAAGTACTAATACTATAGTTACATATACAAGAGTAGGCTACGCTTTAGTAACTACAACACATTCTGCGTTATTTGTGCACCATGACTGGCAAGGTCGATGACACTGACGTTGGACGATTTATTTTGATAATACTGTTGCAAGTAGGCCCTACTTCTATCGGGATTTAGGTTATATATTTTAGTTTTTTGTGTCCATTTGTTACACTACTTCGGTTGAGAAATGGTTGAAACATGGTGCCACAAGTTTTCAATACCAGTTATATATAGGGTAGGTAGCAATATTCGGACGTAGAAAGAACCGCACTGTCTACGTCCCTTTGGCTTAACATTGACAGAACATTTCTGCAACATAATTTGAGTTTCATACAAATTAGGGGAGATTCGGGAAATTGCGGACATCGGCAGAAACAGAAGCTAAATGAATGTTTATTTACTTCCTTTAATGTATTCCAACAAATTAATGGTGTAATTATTGTTGTAATACTTAGATATTTTATCTGTGCAGTGTTTGTGCCAGCAGGATTAACGGGTAAAATTACGTATCCAAAAATAATTCTAGGGTAAAATTACGTACCCAAAATAAATCTTTCTTCTTCTTTTTTGGCACCATACATAAAAAGAACAAATAAATTGAAACTAATGACACAAATACAATAACCATACTGAGCCAATACTTTGAGGTACGTTTTTTGCCAAATCGGTTACATTTTCGCCAACGAAAATGGTTCGTTTTTTTGTAGTGGTTCCATTTTAGCCTAGTCCCATTGGCTAAATTTCAGTCAATCGTTTGTGGCTTACGTTGATTTTTTTTTTTTTTGGAGGGGAGGGGGGGGGGGGGGGGGGGGGGGGGGGGGGGGGGGTTTGTGCTCAACATGAAACCGAATTACCTTTTCGAGAACAGTCAAAATAGTTTGGGAAAGTTTCCATCATTCGCTGTCGCTGAAAGCAGCTTATTTCATGAATAATCGGACAATTAATTCAAAAATATGAAGGCAGGTTTACAAATTTCCTGTTGACTGTTACATTCGTCATTCATTCTCCTATGAAACATGGAAAATATCACCATGAGCTGGCCCGGATTTTAGACTCCAAATGCCGGGAAATCCTTTTTTTTCTAGGGTAGGCCAGGACCCCCAGATACCCCTCCCAATAAGGCGTCTTCGCCTGCCTGCTCTGCGATCACAAATTCATAACAACGTACCTAAATGTTTTGGGGTTTTTTGTTGTTTTTCTGGCGGAAACCCTGGTTTGCCATATGTTTACATATCAATAAAATGTTTAACACTTCATTTCTGTTTGTATTAAAGCCGCACACCCTAGTTCCATCCAGCGAAAATAAATTATAGTTTGGTTAATCTACAAACCTGTAACACACTTAGATCACGTTTTTATCAAATGGAGTGAAAAAGCAGGTTTTATATCGATAAATACCATGGGAATCCCCATGTCCCAATTGCTTGAAATAATTTTGAAAGTTAGTATTCTGATGTCACCGGTAGATGTCGCTCGAAGCACAACAATGCCTACGTCACGACAAATTTCACAGAGTGCGCACAGACTTGGGGTGCGTTCTTTTCACCTCTCCTGGACATGTTCCAACTGTTCTGTCCTGGTTGTATCCCCTCTCCAGATATCGTAAGACTTAGCAAAATTATTGGTTTTACGGGTTTGTAACGTTTTGTATTAAGACATTTACTTGTCTGAACTTTATTGTTACTGAAAATGTTCACGAACTGTGAAGAAAAATCTCACAAATGAACAACAAATCGGATGTTGATTGCGCGAACCGTGCACGAGAAAACAAACCGAACCAAAATGATAACGGTCACGTGGTATACCAACATCTGTGACGTTTACACAGGAAGATTCCCTCTAAAAATAGATTGGACCTCGCTTGCTTAACGGTTTTTTCTCGACAACACGTCTTGTGAAAAAATGCAAAAAATGCATTTCGTGGTTTTACAAACATCAGGATTACCAAAAAGCACTTCAGGTGAATGGAAATGTGTATTCTAAATAATAAAATGTACGTAAAGTGCAATTTTATTTGTGAAAAATGGGGTTTAATAGCGAAAAACAACGCCGTAATGGTTAACAAATAAACGTAACTAGGGTGTGTCCCTTTAACACTTCATCGTAGATCTAACTGAAGTTTACTATTATGCTATGTCATATCCATAAACTATTTTAACACTTCATTTCTGTTTGTATTAACACTTCATCGTAGATCTAACTGAAGTTTACTATTATGCTATGTCATATCCATAAAATGTTTAACACTTCATTTCTGTTTGTATTAACAGTTCTAACTAAAGTTTGTTTCAATAAAAGCACGCCCATTTCACTATTGGAAAATGTACCTATTGAAATTATTATTCCAAATTTATGCTTACGACAGTAGCTTTTTTTCTTTTTCGGATTAAAGTTATGGACACTACAAGCATATATAACAAGACATAAATGCACTTCATCGAACTAATATTATGGTATGTATTTGCCGGAATGTCCAATTCATAAACAATTGTAAACATAATATTTATTTTATCTAAGATTTAAATGACTGATAAAGAACCAAGTGTGCGTGTATGCACCACATGCAGGCGCGGATTCAGGCCTCCGTATATTTGGTCGAACAATATATATTACAGAATCCAGGAAAAATGCAAACTTATCCTGACCACCTGTCAAGGACGTTTAAATTATGTTTTCAAAAGTAACCACGGCTTTTGGGCCCCTTTATTAACAAATCCTGGATCAGCGCCTGACATGACTAATAAATATGAATGTAAGAGATAAAATAAAACTGCCAGTTGTGCTGAGATATCTTAAACTTATAGTTCCATTTCCAACTATTTGTAAGGCACAATATACTGATGTACTCAACTAAGCAAAAAACCAGAAATTTTAGAATTAGTAATATTTGGTTATGGACAATACCAAACAAAACCTGGGTTGTAGATATACAATCATAATATACGTAGCCGGTATGCAAACATATATGCTGTCATACTTTAGCTTAAAACTGTCAGAAAATAAATGGTATTGTTTTTAATACCAAGTAAACAGTAACGGTTGTCGTAAATTAAAAAAAAAAAACAAATCATTCAACTTTGAATATAACTATAAAAGGTTTGACACAAAACAATTAGCATGTTCCATATTTAAAAAAATCATTCAACTTTGAATATAACTATACAAGGTTTGACACAAAACAATTAGCATGTTCCATATTTAAAAAAATCATTCAACTTTGAATATAACTATAAAAGGTTTGACACAAAACAATTAGCATGTTCCATATTTAAAAAAAATCATTCAACTTTGAATATAACTATACAAGGTTTGACACAAAACAATTAGCATGTTCCATATTTAAAAAAATCATTCAACTTTGAATATAACTATACAAGGTTTGACACAAAACAATTAGCATGTTCCATATTTAAAAAAAAAAAAATCATTCAACTTTGAATATAACTATACAAGGTTTGACACAAAACAATTAGCATGTTCCATATTTAAAAAAAAAAAAATCATTCAACTTTGAATATAACTATACAAGGTTTGACACAAAACAATTAGCATGTTCCATATTTTAAAAAAAATAAAATCATTCAACTTTGAATATAACTATAAAAGGTCTGACACAAAACAATTAGCATGTTCCATATTTAAAAAAATCATTCAACTTTGAATATAACTATACAAGGTTTGACACAAAACAATTAGCATGTTCCATATTTTTAAAATTAAAAATAAATAAATACAGTTTTAAAATGTTTAAGGTGATTATTAATAGTTTCCATTTCATCAGCAGCAAATCTACTGTTCATGGCCGGATGTGACATCTGGTAGTGTCCATAATCAATCAACTGAACACATTTATTTTCAAAATATTAACATTTCCGTATTAAGCTTGCTACTTGTATTATGTGTCAGTGTAACCTTTACTATATATGACTTGTTTGTAAAGGTAAATTGTAGGGGAAATTTGGCCGCAATGTTTTTTCTCCTCAAATTTCTCCTTAAACTCTAAAAACCCCCAAAATGTAATGAAATATAAATTTGCCAAAATATATCACATTCATATGAAATCTATACTTTGTTGACATTTAATCACTTAGCTGTGGGCATTTAAGTTACATTTTACCACTAAGTTTCTATATTACTTGTTTGGTTACGGCCACTACAAAGAATACTTACTGAATGTAATCTACCCCTAGTAGTACGTCATCGGTAGTATTCTATCTTCATTGTGAACTTAATTGGTGATGCAAGTTAAAAAATAGCTCAATACTCAACACGAGGAATGTCCTGCTAGTCATAATTTTTTTATTTTTGTATGGGTTAATGCTGGATGAATAGCAATTAGAAATTCAGCTATAGTATTTATATTTGTTCTTATTTTAACATGGTGTAGCTTTATAAAATAAAACACTAGACAATTTAAGTAAATATTTTTGTATTTTTTAATTGTATCTCAATTTATAATTATGCTTTTTTGAAAAGTTACGGACAGGACTACAAATCCACATTCAGAGTGTATGTTTTCAAATCCTTCAGCTCCTTAACTTGTCTATTACTTTACACTTTTTATTCCTAAAACATAAATACTAATTAGTTGTGAGAAAATTCAGTGCAACATGATTTAATTTCACTTAATTGTTAAAGACGTAATGTCCATTTAGCATACGGTATAGACTGTCTTTGAAATAAACAATAACAAACTAGAATTTACATAAATTGCAGTAACTTTGAAACTTGATAATCAATTTTTATAAAATAACTCACATTTTAAAGAGAATTGAAGTGTCTGCAAACCACTGTAATTTTAACATAAAACATGCTCAATACACTGTACAAGAAATGGATGATTTTTATATTTTTTTTGCATTTTATTCTGTTTTATCACCATATATTTAGCAAAATAAAGAGCAGACAAAAGTAATGTTGGCTTTCCTCATCAGTGCCAACATCTACACTAAGGTTGAGGGGACCTTTTCCTTTTGCTCGATTTTCTAGGGGTGTTGGGAGTTCGCGTCGTTAACTGATTCAAGTGCCAGTTTAATTGCATGGTCTACTGCCCTGATTTTGGGACATGTGGAAACGAATTCCACATCTGGGTTTATGTTCACGTCATTGGTGGTAGCCGGCCTGACAGGGTGCACCTCCGAGTCTGTGTCCCGCGGTTCGGTAGTCGTTGTCACGGGCGCTGTTGGCGGGTTGGGGGATGTAGGGGAGTCCGTCGCTACAAGGTTTGTCTCTATCTCTACTCTTATTTCATTTATACTATCTGGTTTTCCTGGGCTAAGCCATTGATCCTGGCTAACTAAAGGACTGGATGTCGTTACTTCCATTATTGTGTTCATGTGTTTGAGAAATATGAATTAAAGTTTAAGGTCTAAGAAGAGTTGGATTGGTTAGGGAGATATGCCGACTAACTACTATGTAGCTTAGCACAAAAAATCCTGTGTTCAAATAGTAACAGAAAACTACAATGTAATATCACGTCCATCCTGCTAGCAAAAATGAACACAAATATTGAAACGAAATGGCTAACAAAGACAAAAATGAACACAAATATTGAAACGAAATGGCTAACAAAGACAAACATGAACACAAATATTGAAACGAAATGGCTAACTAAAACAAACATGAACACAAATATAGAAACGAAATGACCAACAAAGACAAACATGAACACAACTATAGAAACGAAATGGCTAACAAAGACACACATGAACACAAATATAGAAACGAAATGGCTAACTAAAACAAACATGAACACAAATATAGAAACGAAATGACCAACAAAGACAAACATGAACACAAATATAGAAACGAAATGGCCAATAAAGACAAACATGAACACAAACATAGAAACGAAATGGCTAACAAAGACAAACATGAACACAAACATAGAAACGAAATGGCTAACTAAGACAAAACTTATCACGAATATAGAAACGAAATATCACGTCTCTCCTGCTAGCAAACATGAACACAGATATAGAAACGAAATGGCTGGCTAACAAAGACAATTACTGCGCTTACCTTACTCCTAAGTACAGTGTCTGCTTTAACGTCTGTCTTGATCCGGGTTCTGGTCGATAGTCGATGATTTCCTGGCTGTTCTCCTAGATAGAGATCCATAGAATCATCCACTATTTTGCCAAATACCCAGTCGACTCTGCTTGTGCAGAGATACGGCCCTGATCATGTATTGCAGTTGTGCCGTGGATTACCTTGGATGTTTCATCAATTGCCTTAAAACGTGTATCACACCCCCATTTCCACACAAAGCGCCCCAAACCATTACACTTCCACCTCCGAATCTGTCATCTTCACTGGCACAACACTGAGCATGACATTCACCACGTCGTCTCCAAACCCTCTGCCTGCCATCGGTAAATCGCAGTGTGACTATTGATTCATTGCCAAACACGACTCTATTCCATTTCTATTTGACCCATTCATTTATTTTGAAGAAGGATCCTCCACCTTAGTGTGAGCACTGTCAGTGTACTCTGACAGTACGTCATATTTTGGTGGAGTGTACCCATCTGAAAGCAATTCGAAGAAATATATTTGGACTACGAACTGTGATGGAATCCTTTCGATTCCATCCAGAACTTATTTTACAATTTTTACGTGATACTGAATTTTATTCAAAATTTTAATTATATATATATATGTGATATCTGTATTTTTACAGTCCTTTACACTGTGTTTTTATTTAACTGTTGAAAGTTTATATTGATGATGATCATCACACTGTTGTTGCATTTTGCCATAGTTTGACACCCAATAGCCGATGTATTTTTCGTGCTGGGGTGTCGTTAAACATTCATTCATTCATTCATTCTATTCCATTTCCTCCGAGTCCATCGCAAGTGGCGTTCTCACAGTTGACGTTGACGAAATTGGGTCCAACAAATGGGCGCCGTGCGTGGAGGTGAGCGGTTCTCGGCCGATTTCGGATCGTTTGCGTGGACATCCAACGTCTGAGAAGTTCATTACTGGTTGCTGTAGCTGTCATGAAATGGTTGCGGAGGTGACGTAACACAATATGATGGTCATCTGCCTGTGACGTCACACGTGTTCTACCCTGTCGGGGGCGGTCATCTGTGGTAATCATGTACGCAGATCATAAATTGACCGTCGACTGTAACCCAGCGTCCTTGCAACGTCAGCCTCTGACGTTCCCGCGTGCAACATGCCGACGGCACGTTCACGCTGCACATATATGAGGCGTGGCTTCAAAACAGGTCGTAACAAACATCGTTTTGATGTGTGTTTTTCTTTGTGTCAGACTTCTTCGAGCAAGTAACGATGAAAACACGTATGCTGTTGTAGTCACGTGACCAGTGGCACGTGCAAAACCAATTTTGCGTCAATGGTGCTGTGCATGTGCTATGGATCGGGTCACGTGGGCTGTGATGGGCTTCAAATGGAGTGTCGTCATTGCCATTACAATATTTATTCCTGAGAAATACCTGCTTTCAACACTCATTGACTTTATTCAAATTTTATATTGTGAAGGTTTTAATTTGACTCAGTTTACTTTTAACTTATTTCAATAACAATGCATCAGTAAGTATAGTAATGTCAAGGATGGGTCATAGATTACTGGTGGCCAAATATTATTCAGTGAAATGTTGCATGTGAAAGCACATGGAAAGAAATTACTTGTCAGGGTATTTTCGTTCGTTCGCAGACTTCCTTTAAAAAAATAAATATATATTACTTGCCATCGGGCTCGACGGAAGTCATTAATTAGTGGCATGATTCCAAAGACCACTGGTCTCAGGCATAGGACCCTGTATTCTAGAACCCCTGTATTTATCTCATGCTACACCTACGTCGTGGGTCATAACAATATTTTAAAAACTGTTATGCCACTCTTCTGACATCATGGTTAGCTATACACGTAGCAGCTGCATGCTTGCAGTTTATGCAGTTGATATCTTTCAGCATTATTGTAACTGATATTGCCGAATATTATTAGCATCGATTGTGAAACAAATTCATTCATATTTAAGCTTTGTTTATTGTTAGGCCATAACCTAGCTGGTGAAATGGAGGTTGTTTTTTTGTCCTGCATCTCCGTTCAAGCAGTTGAAGTCGCCATAATATTTTAAACCTAATGCGTGTATACGCGTGCCACAGCTCACGTTGTCGGTCCACGTTTTTACTTTAGCGCCAGATGCATGTTGAGCCGTTTGGATAGAACAGTCAAGCATGAGGTTGTTATTTCTAGGCCACATTCATCTCAATAATTAACGCCAGACATACTAATTATTTCTTTCATTTTACATAACAACGACACCATAATTTAACATTAATTATTAGCTGCTTAATAATACTGTACAATTGCTTTCTTACATTGTATTACTGGAAGTAGTAGTATTATATTAAAATATTACGATTTTAACCAAGTGTATAATTTGGAATGTGTCAGTATGAACACGGAACCGGATGAAACATTACAACAGGTACAGATACTACCGATAAATGATCACTTCGCCTATTTTTATTTTTATTTTGTATTATACTTGTCCCTTTTCTCTTGAGAAGAGAGAAGTCACTTCTCCGACCTTTTTAATTAGACTACAGAGCCTGCATTATGTGTCAGGTATGTGTGCGTGTGGTTTATGCATGAGTAATATGGTTTGGGCACAGCATTACCATTTGTAGTTACGTGTATTATTGTTATTATTCTTTACAGCTATGGCACTGTCACAGATCGTATTTGAAGTCGTTTTGATTACCTCTCTTATTGGAAAGAACTCTGCTGAAGGTAAACCTTTCAAAGTAGTAATACAGTTACAGAGTATGTCACTGTAAAAAAAAACAAAAAAACCCCAACAGCAACAAAACAAACAAACAAAAACAACCCCCAAAAACAGAGGGCTTGAAACAGAAAGTAAAATATAGCTTAATATGTTTTGTTTTTAGTTTTTGTAATACCAATATGTCCAGCATCCATTTGATGTCCGTCTGTCCATCAACTCTTTCTTTGAAGAATATCACTGGATAATTCTTAAACGTGGGACAATGATCCCCTGGGGCATACTAAACATATTTAGGACATGTTGAATATTATTATTTAATTTGATTTTTTTTTAAATTAACTTGGAAATTTGAATGTCTATCTTAATTGTCCTAAAACTTCTAAAACGTGGTACAGTGATTGTTTGGGGCAGTCTCCAAACATTACTTTAGAGACATTTTGGAGTTTTGAAATTTTGAGTTTTTATTTAGTGATAACACTGTGTTTCATCG
>NC_054710.1:50393073-50395573 GCF_016097555.1 Gigantopelta aegis
TAGTTGCACATGTTTGACAGTGTGCTAATTTTGTTAATTTTCAGAAAAGAAATTGTTCAAGAACTTTGATGTCTGACTGTCAATTTAAAGTTCACTGTTTAGAATGGAACTCTTCAAGAATTTCTGTGTTTCATTTTTTTTTTTTTTGGTTTGTTCAGAAGAACTGTTCATTGACAGGAGATGACTTTTCAAGGACACTTGTTGATGTATTTTATCCTCTTACTTAAAGGAGAGTTAGAAGACTGTTAATTAGTTGTCATCAACTAATATAGTCACATTATTGTTATTTTTTAAAGAAAAAGAAAAGGAGATGTAATGTTAACGACGATTGTTTAGCTTTAAGTCATAGTAACATTAGAGTATATCTGGAGAGTGTGTGTTAAATGTTACAGTCGGAGTCCAGGGACATCATATATGATGAAGTCATTTGCTGTAGTCCTGGACCACGTTCAATGAACGAATTGTAGCTAAGGTTAATTGTAGTCACTTGGGGCGGGACGTAGGTCAGTGGTACAGCACTCGCCTGATGCACGATCGATCTGGTATCGATTTCCGTTGGTGGGTCCATTGGGCTATTTCTCTTTCCATCCAGTGCTCCACAACTGGTGTAACAAAAGCTGTGGTGTGTATTATGTCTGTGGGATGGTGCATATAAAAATATCCCTTGCTGCTAATCAAAAAGAGTAGCACATGAAGTAGCGACAGCGGGTTTCCTCTCTCAGTATATGTGTGGTCCTTAATCATATGTCCGACGCCATATAACCGTAAATAAAATGTGTTGAGTGTGTCGTTAAATAAATCATTTCCTTCTTTTCCTTCTTTGTAGTGACTTAAGGTGGGTTTTACAACTGACACTATAAACTTTACAGTCATACCACAAAGCAACCTTTGATGAGTTTAATCTTCTTTGCCAAGAAGTGTGAATTAGTTAAATAATAAATTGGTCACCGACTTTTGGAACATCTTGGATTTATTCATTGGTATCGGACATCCATGAACAAACTTTGTCAGTTTATTTGCTAAACAATAATTGCTTAATGCATAAGACATGATAGTTATCTCCCATACATTTGTTTGTTTTTGTGACGAGTACACAACCTGGTATATTATATAAGCTAAATTCAATCACGATGTTTCAGTGCTCTACAAAGCAAGTTCAAATTTACTCTTCCCTGGCCAGTAAAGTATAATATATTAGTCGCCAGCCACTTGTATTTAGTAGCCAGCTAATATATACTTGTAATTAATCGATTCTTTTGCCATTTTACGGCACATTACTAATGCCGTAATTGTTATTAGGAACACATTCGAATGAACACATGGAGGGGTTATTCCTAGTTGATCAATAGTAATTACAAGTTACTGTTTGTGTCCGGTTCCACTAAAACAGTGAAAGACTATTAACTATCATTATCAAATTCCGTACCCAATCATTTTACTAAACAAAATTAAGCGAATTACTATTTTAATGGCACTTCTAAGATATATGCATTTAAATTGCAGTACTCATTAAAAGTTAAGTAAAATTATTGTGATAATATCTACCAGGCTTCAACGTGTTACTAGTAGTTACCAATCGGCTACCTTACTTTTGGTTTAAATAATATTTATTTTCGTCATATACTGCCTTGTAAATCCATAAATAGTGTTTTGTCTTTAAAGCCGTCTAAAATCGAGTCATGAAAATAGAAACATGTTTTCCTCCACTGGTGAACATGACGTCCGACGTGATTAAACCAGCATTCACGTTTATAAGTCGACATTTACAATAATTAACGTTTGAGTTTCAAACAGACAAGTAAAGACACACAGTGACTGAACAATCTCATTTTAATACATAAATCAAACCTGGCTCTAAATGGGACAGGACCGACTTGGTCCAAAACTGAACTGGGGCCGAATTATTTCCAAACGCTTGAAATTCGAGTTAAGGGAGATAACATCATAATGAAGTATTACCTCCCTAACGTCACCGTGTTTACTCTTGAATACTGGAAAATCGTTATTCATAGTCCGATTAACATGTCTCAAAATTTTATTTTTCAAACAAACTACCGATAAAAAAACACACGTTTTATGGAAGATAAATTGCTACTGGTCCACTGTGTTTTCCGATTTCCAGTTTTGTTTACAGATTAAAGTCAAATTATTGGATAGTCGCCAACTGGCGAATGTGATTTTATTTTTGTAGACGCCAGGGAATGTGTTTAGTCCACATGGCGAGTATTTTACTCGCTTTGTAGAGTACTTCTGTTTTCTGACACTGTCCTCTCATAACTTGCTGTATATTTCTCACACCTAATTAAATTTTTGTGTAACCGATGAACCTCATTCTATCAATTCTTTAGTCAATGCAGGCATGTATTGAATTCACAGTAACTATGTGCTCTGCCAGTATGATTAATCCTTACAAGATGTGTCCCTTTTAACATCATACCATGTCTCCAGGGGTGAAATATGGATCAGCCTGTCCAAACCCAGATAGTCTTGGGAGAACATA
>NC_054710.1:50398073-50400444 GCF_016097555.1 Gigantopelta aegis
TTGATGCAAAATATGTTACGGGTATGATTCAATTCTAATTATGTGAACTTTTTCCAATGGGATGGATGAACAGTTTGTTTTGACCAACTGCCATTCCAAGTTGTTCCAACGTGTGAGATTTGATGGTACTGTATGCATTTGTATGCAAGAGATGGTCCGGACAAGGATTTACTGTGACGTGCATTAGATTGCAAAAAGTAAGTAATTGACCGAGTTATAGTATACGACACACCACCATCCCAAATTTTTCCTATATCTGAAGTTTGATATGCAAGATATTGTCCGGACAAGAAAATGTTAACAGACTGATGGACGGACAGATGGACAACAACTCATATATGGGTGTATAAAAAGTCATATCAAAACTGTATATTAGGGGTGTAACAAATACAAATGGTGGCAATTACGATACATATCACGAATAAGAGGTAACGAATACGAATATGTATTCATGTCCATCAATACAAAAGTGAAAAGGTTTTGCCAAAAGGAAAAAACAACAACAATATTCATTTATTTATTTAATCATAGTGTGTCTATTGTTTAGTTCAGAATCACGTTCTTTTTAAGGAATACTAGCTATCAGTGTTTCTGCCAGAACAAATGTTTTGTGTATGGCCCTATGGAATTGAATGCCTCCCCCAGAAAGAAAATGGGTTAAGTTTAGGGTTAGGGATAAGAAAATCATACAGTAATGATAAGAGTAATTAATTTTTGTCAAAAAGTTAACTGCCAAAACATTTAGGTATGACAGCATCCATATGGCAGAAACCCTGACTACAAAATGTCTACATTTCCACAGAAAAGTGAAGCCCTTTAAGGCGATTGTGTTTTCTGATATGTCTAAAACAATTTAAAATCATGTTTGTATTGCCAGGGTGCTCGTTAAGAATTAAACAGATTTATTTTGCTTTAATCAGCCATTAAAATATGTGTGTGTGTTGTGTGTGTGTGTGTGTGTGTGTTAGAGAGGGCGGGGGGGGGGGGGGGGGGGGTGTGGTGTGTATGTGATGTGCGAGTGCATATACCTGACTGCTTTAATTGTACATTTTTAGTAGATATCGTTGCCTTAATATGTAAAAACTAAACTTAAAATTAGTCAGTATAGTATCTACAACAATTTTGGTACTTACTAGTGTAATTCTGCAACCAAAGCCGATTCTTATATGCGTGATAAAATATCAAAAAATTAATTACTAACAGCTTTAATTCACCCCAAATAGTTAAAACTCGAATCAAATATGTTGGTCAATGAACTGGTCTCCAGTGTACATAATCAGTAACAAGTGTCAGTAATGCCGGTAGCAGTGTTCTTTATCGGGGGGGGGGGGGGGGGGGGGGGGGGGGGGTGTAGGTCAGTGGTAAAACCCTCGCCTGATGCGTTGTCGGTCTGGGTCAGTGGGTCCATTTTGCTATTTCTCGTTCTAGTCAGCTAGCTTATTAAATAGCTGGCAACTGTCAGGTAACTAGCTTGCGACAAGGTTGTACACGCATATCTTACACGGTAGTAACTACCGCGTTTCGAGCTAGTATTTAGAACCTTTTTACAACCATGCGACCAGCTTGCCATGGGCTCCCCGCAAGGTTGTGACGAGCTTCCTGCACGCTTGTGACAAACTTCTCACAAGCTTTAGACAAGCTTCCTGCACGCTTGCGACGATCTACCTTCAAGCTTGCGCCATCATCAGCGGCGGCCATCTTGCATCTTATCTAATTCTCAAAAAACCCCAACAATTGTCAGTTCTATTGTGAAAAACATGAACTATTAAAACAAAAACATGTTACATGTTGTCAAATACTTAGGCTACAAAATTAGTTTTCCTGTATGATAGACATGCTCCATGTATATGGGATAGTCTTGACTAAACTGATATCTAAAAAGCTCCTGGTCCTATATTATTATTATTATTATTATTATTATTATTATTATTATTATTGTTTTATGTTATATTCCTCAACTATCTGGAGATCCACACTGGTGTAAGTTAATTTGTTTGTTTCTTCTTGTTTTCTTTTTTTCCCCTGTTCCACCAAGCAGGGTTCAACCAAACTTGGTCAAAATGATCCCCTTATAGACCTGACCAAGTGTTCTTATTTTTCAGGCCGATACAAATTCCTAGATGGCTGCCCTGCCCTCTGAATAACTGAGACATTGTTTTCTTAAATCTCTTTCTCACGTCCCACCACGCAAATTTCAATCATATGTATTCCTACTGATTCTCTCATGGCCCTGACCAAGTTTGTTATTTTTTAGGCAGATTTAAAATCCAAGATGGCCGCCCTGGTTGCACAGTTGAAGATATGCATACAGCAAGCTTGCAAAAATTAAAACATTCTTCAGGGAAGTCTTGCACAGTGAAAGATATGCCAT
>NC_054710.1:50400644-50495644 GCF_016097555.1 Gigantopelta aegis
AACGATACAAAGGGACATTCGTACATTTTACACAAACCCGCTGTCGCCACATAGGCTACTATTTAACGACAGGCAGCAAGGGATCTTTTATTTGCGCTTCCCATAGGCTGGATAGCACAAGCTATGGCCTTTGTTGAACCAGTTATGAATCACTGGTCGGCGCAAGTGGTTTACACCTACGCATTGAGCCTTGCGGAGCACTCACTCAGGGTTTGGAGTCGATATCTGGATAAAAAATCCCATGCCTCGACTGGGATCTGAACCCAGTACCTACCAGCCTGTAGACCGATGGCCTAACCACGACGCCGGTTAGTCGTTTCTAACTGCGTTTAGCATTTGGAAAAATAACATTCCCGCGCATGCGCTGTTCGACATTGTCAATTTAAAAAAAAAAAAAACCTACATAATAATATATATATATATATATTTCTGAACTATGCACAGTGGACGAACACTTTGTTTAATTTTTTTTAAACTTACAATATGTATTTTTGTAACTATACGAATTATGTACATATAACTATGAGAAATAAAATGTTCCAACACTAACCTCTCCGACAATTCCGTCCACAACCCCACAACCACGCCGAATTATGCTAGACTGAAATGACAGCGAAACCAAACCACGTGCTGTGTAGCCCAAGTTGCACGTGCAACTGCTTTTCGGAATTTATAATGCTTGGCAGACAACTACTACATACAATACATTTTAACAAACATATTTTTAAAAATTAGATACATTAACAATAAAACCTCCTCCTACATTTACTATATGTTATTTATTTCTGAGCCGATTGTTTTGTAAACTGGACACAAAAATAGTTGTTATTTTTTATTTCCAAAACATTTTTACTTGTCTTCTGACGTCAAACCAAACTAAAATTATTAACTAAAATCACTTTTGTAGAAAGATGTGACGGACTATAGTAAATATAATGGTTTTAGGGGTCTGTAACGTTTTGTATTTAGATACTTACTTGTCTGAACTTTATGGTTAATAGAAATCTTTACTAACTGTGAAGAAAACCCCCACAAATGAAGGGCAAGCAGATGACAACAAATCGGATGTTAATTGCGCGAACCCTAGCATAACGCAGTTAGGGCCGTTAAAGATATACTCTTCACATTCCAGCAACACATTTATTTTACCCAAAGTGCCATTGTGCAACTATAATGCTGCACAAGTCCCTTTAATTTTCAAATCATCTTTAAAAATATGCAAAGCGAGGAAAACGGCATCTTATTAAAACGTATTGTCATTGGTGCTACTAATGGTCATTGGTGTTACTCAAAACCTGGTAACACCAATGACAGATAACACCAATGACAAATAAGTGCATAATTAATTCATGGTCTCTAAAGAAACACATTTGGAAAAACTGAAAAAGTGCATGCTGTAGCATACATACGATGTCTATAATAACATATAACAAATTTTTAAAAATTATTAACCATTACATAAATACGATTGTAACACCAATGACAGTGAACAAACATGTTTTATATTTTGAAAACACATTCATGACATTTAAAGAAAACTATTCACAACTGTTTATATGTTTTTGACATATACGTTTGATGGCCGATATCTACCGGTGGAATGTTTCATCCAGAGAACATCTATTTTCTTTTGTTCTGATATAGGGTTTGTACCCGATCCGTCAGTGTCCCCCCCCCCCCCCCCCACACACACACACACGCTCACATACACACTCACATACACTCCGAAAGTCGTTCCTATGGGCCTGAATTGCCTAAAATACCTTAGCAAATGAGCTTTAAATTGCCTTTCAAAATACACTAGTATGCAGCATTTGGCTGCTAGAAATAAAAAAAATTCCGTGTGTGTGTGTGTGTGCGTGTGTGACCCGGACCCCCTAGAAGTGTCAATCATTTTGTAACACCCTCCCCTGAAAAGCTGGCAACGCCTCTGGCTTGGACAAGAGACACAGACGTTTTTCTTAAGGTGAAAGACAGTGGGAAAACAAAAAGGGTTGATCTGTTTGAGTTTTTACGTGTAAAAACCCAAAACTACTTTTGCTAACGATTCCGAAACTGAAGACTAAAACTGTACAATGAACAGACAATATTAGTACTAGGTTTTGTCGCCATCTTCTTCTTCTTCCATTTATTTTATTTTATTTATTATTATTATTATATTATTATATCATTATTATTATTATTACTATTGTTTATTATTATTATTATATCATTATTATTGTTATTATTATTATTATTATTATTATTATTATTATTACTATTGTTTATATTTTTATTATTTAAACTATCATTTTTATTAGATAAATGAAGCCTGAGTGACAACTCGTATAACGACAGGGAACACTTCAAGTGTCATGTCCTTTTCTATTTTAAAGGCATATTGTCACATACCACTGACCTATTTATTGGTCTAACAAAGTATTACCTGAACAACGATAATTTGGTTTGTCCCTAATGTACTGTATTATAGGCGAACTTGTTGGTCCATTCATATTCATAACCACCATACTCCATTTATTAATAACATTTTGTAAAAATAACTGAATTATGTCGATGGTATAAAAATTCACAAAATAAAATTTCACTCCATCATGGTTCAATTACGGTTGTGCTATAACTAGATTTGGTTTCCAACAATTAATGTAATTTTTATTTATTATCCATTTTTAGAGAAATAAGGTCCTTAAATCTGTGACAGTATGCCTTTAATCTTATTATTTATTCAGTTATAGTTTTTAACTTTTAGTCACACTGAAGGTGAAATGGTTTTTTTTTTGTATGTATCCCGTTTCGGTTGTGTGTTGTTGGTTGTTAGTTTTTGTTTTTGTTTTGTTTTGTTGTTGGTTTTTTTTGGTGTTTTTTGTTTTGTTTTGGGGGGTTGGGTTGTATTTGATTTTTCGTATCGAAAAGGATATGGCCTTGGTTAGGGTAAGGTGAATTTCGAAACCAAGAATTTGTTTTCTTTCTTCTTTTTTTTTCTTTTTTTTTTGGTTTAGATATTATACTGTTATACTGGAAGTTGAACTGTCATTGTCATGTGAGTATGGAATGCTATGATGGCATCACTATAGCAACACATACAATTAAAATTATTTGCTACATGTAGGTTCCTTTGTTTTGATTTTGCCAGATTAGTCAGAAATTCTAAATCATGTACACTGCAACTTTGGTTAGAGGAGTGCTAAACAACGAATATAATTAAATATTCTTTTATGGGAGAGTTGCAAAAGTTACAATCAGGTATTTAAACAATATTTAAAAAAACAAAGAAAATGAAAAAAACCCGTGGTTCACAGCTTTTGCGGGAAAGTTTGGACGACCCCCCTCCCCCCCCCCCCCTTAAATAAACATCAAGCTTGATGGCATGCAAATAATGTTTTAATTTTTTTTGCTAAAATAAAACATGTACCTCATCCAAAAATAGGTGATCTGTGCATGTTTAAAGTCAAATGTCACACCTTATTTGCACCTGGCCATAAGCATGGCTACTACAGTACAACTCCCCATTTGGGGCGCGTTGTTAGCCTTCTTTTCTCTGTGTTTTGTTGTTCTCTTATGTATATACTTCTCTTTGAATATTTAATTGCTTGTATATTCTTGTAATTGTTGTAGTTTCCGTTATTGTCATATTGTCATTATTGTATGTTTTTAGGAGAGGGCCTCGTAAGATGGGTAACTTGTGTCAAATCCATTTTACATTATATGCAATAAAATATGTTTCAATCAACATATCAATATATTTTGAAGAAAGGAATATATGGATTAATAATTAATTTTGAAAACTGGAACAGATTTGTGATCATTTAGTACTAGCCAAAAGAAGGATAAATAAATAATTAAATAAACAAATATAAATAAATGTAAATAAAAGAAACAATAAATAAATAAATACATGACTAAAGAGATGACTAAATTAGTCAATTAATTAATCAATAACGTAGCCAGCCAATCAATTAATCAATCGATGAATCAACCAGTCGACCAGTCCATCAATCGATTAGACCAGAGTATTGAATATGAGCTGGCTGTTCTTTTTGTATAATAATTATAAAAGCAAATAATCAAGCAAACAAACAAATAAACAAGTAAATAAATGAAACAAGAAAAGCCCGCAAAAACAACATGCGGTAGTATTGGACCCGGTGTTCCCGGTACCATCTCAACAACTCTATGGGATTCACACTGTATATGATAGTATTTGGTAAAAAATAACAGTAGGCCCTATAATAACTAATCTAAAATAATAATAATAAAACAAAAGAGTATTGTTGATTTTATTAATGTTAAATATTTTAAGGTTTAAAAACACATATACACAAATGGGAATTTACTGTACCCTAACCAGGACCATATCCATTTTGATACGAAAAAAAACACAAGAGAATATGAAAAAAAACAACAACACAGAAATCCCCCAAAACAACAACAACCCCCAAAACAAAACACCACACGCATTCCAGGGCACGCACGCACGCACGCACACATACACACACACAGAGACACACACAACTGGCACCACCACACATGTTTGACTCAGACACACACATAACACAGAGATACACTCGCACACACAGACACACACGCACACACACACACACACAGACACACACGCACGCACACACACACACACACACGCACACAGGATTACATCCACAACAGTTACCTCGCCATTTAAAATAATAAGTATTGAAATAGAAAACTAATTAACACTTAAAGTGTTCCCTGTCACCGCTAGGGGGTCCGCCTCCCTCCCCCATCCCCTCCCAGCCCCCCCCCCCATACTAACGACGCCCTTGCAGGCTGATTCAACATTCTTGTGTTGCTGCAATTTGTTTTTAAATATTCGTGATTTTTGCGGTCAGTTCCTCACCGATACCCATACCAGTTCCTTTCAGTTTGCGGCGTTGGTACAGCGCTTGGTTCTTGTACAATCGAGATTTAAATTTAACGATAACCGGTCCTTCTTTATTTTTTGTAAATTTGCCCAAGCTTATCTTCACATCGATGCCAGTCAGTACATCCACCACGACGTCTATAGTTTTCTAATACAGTCAGCTTGATGGCATGCAAATAACGTTTATTTTTTTCTAAAATAAAACTTATCATACAAAAATAGGTGATGTGCAGTTTAAAGTCAAATGTCACACCTTATTTGCACAGGCTATAGTTTTCTTACAGTACAAGTCCCCATTTGGGGCGCGTTGTTAGCCACGTTTTCTCGTGTATAGTTTTCTCTTACTATATACTTCTCTTTGATATTTAAGTCTTGTACATTCTTGTAATTGTTGTACGTTATTGTCATATTGTCATTATTGTATGTTTTCAGTAGAGGGCCTCGTAAGATGGGTAACTTGTGTCAAATCCATTTTACATTATATGCTTCAAATATGTTTCAATCACCATATCAATATATTTTGAAGAAAGGAATACATGGAGTAATAATTAAGTTTAAAAACTGGAACAGATTTGTGATCATTTAGTACTAGCCAAAAGAAGGATAAATAAATAATTAAATAAACAAATATAAATAAATGTAAATAAATGAAACAATAAATAAATAAATACATGACTAAAGAGATGACTAAATTAATTAATCAATAACGTAGCCAGCCAATCAATTAATCAATCGATGAATCAACCAGTCGACCAGTCCATCAATCGATTAGACCAGAGTGTTGAATATGAGCTGGCTGTTCTTTTTGTATAATAATTATAAAAGCAAATAATCAAGCAAACAAACAAATAAACAAGTAAATAAATGAAACAAGAAAAGGCAAAAACAACATAGTATTGGACGTGTTCCCGGTTCTCATATTATTACATATTAATAGTATTTGGTAAAAAATAACAGTAGGCTAACTAATCTAAAATAATAATAATAAAACAAAAGAGTATTGTTGATTTTATTAATGTTAAATATTTTAAGGTTTAAAAACACATATACACAAATGGGAATTTACTGTACCCTAACCAGGGCCATATCCATTTTGATACGAAAAAAAAAAAAAAAAAAAAAAAAAAAAAACAGGAATCCCCCAAAACAACAACAACCCCCAAAACAAAACACACACACGCACGCACGCACGCACGCACGCACACATACACACACACAGAGACACACACAACCACCACCACACACTTACAGTCACAGTACACTCGCACACACAGACACGTCGCATAGTTTTCACACACACACACACACATCGACACACACAGCACACAGTACATCACACACACACGACACCTCGCCTTAAAATAATAAGTTGAAATAGAAAAGGAATCAACTTAAAGTGTCAGTACATCCACCACTGACGTCTATAACCGATACCCATACCAAGTTTGCGGCGTTGGTAGTTTAAATCTTGAACTTATCTTCACACCGATGCCAGTCAGTACATCCACCACGACATATAGTTGTCTTACAGTCAGTACATCCACCACGACGTCTATAGTTTTCTTACTTATCTTCACATCCGATGCCAGTCAGTACATCCACCACGACATCTATAGTTTTCTTACAGTCAGTACATCCACCACGACGTCTATAGTTTTCTTACTTATCTTCACATCGATGCCAGTCAGTACATCCACCACGACATCTATAGTTTTCTTACAGTCAGTACATCCACCACGACGTCTATAGTTTTCTTACTTATCTTCACACCGATGCCAGTCAGTACATCCACCACGACATATAGTTGTCTTACAGTCAGTACATCCACCACGACGTCTATAGTTTTCTTACTTATCTTCACTCCGATGCCAGTCAGTACATCCACCACGACGTCTATAGTGTTCTTACTTATCTTCACATCGATCGATGCCAGTCAGTACATCCACCACGACATCTAGTTTTCTTACAGTCAGTACATCCACCACAACGTCTATAGTTTTCTTACTTATCTTCACACCGATGCCAGTCAGTACATCCACCACGACATATAGTTGTCTTACAGTCAGTACATCCACCACGACGTCTATAGTTTTCTTACTTATCTTCACATCGATCGATGCCAGTCAGTACATCCACCACGACATCTATAGTTTTTTTACAGTCAGTACATCCACCACGACGTCTATAGTTTTCTTACTTATCTTCACATCGATGCCAGTCAGTACATGCACCACGACATATAGTTGTCTTACAGTCAGTACATCCACCACGATGTCTATAGTTTTCTTACAATCAGTACATCCACCACGACGTCTATAGTTTTCTTACTTATTTTCACATCGATGCCAGTCAGTACATCCACCACGACATATAGTTGTCTTACAGTCAGTACATCCACCACGATGTCTATAGTTTTCTTACAGTCAGTACATCCACCACGACGTCTATAGTTTTCTTACTTATCTTCACATCGATGCCAGTCAGTACATCCACCACGACGTCTATAGTTTTCTTGCTTATCTTCACATCGATGCCAGTCAGTACATCTGCCACGACATATAGTTGTCTTACAGTCAGTACATCCACCACGACGTCTAGGGTGTTCTTACTTATCTTCACACCGATGCCAGTCAGTACATCCACCACGACATCTATAGTTTTCTCGGCTATTTCCTGTTGGTTGAGATTATTAAACCCGTTTGTAGCCGATGATTAATAAATCAATATATTCTAGTGGTGTCGTTAAGCAAAAGAAACATCAATAACTAGGTGCGCTGACGATACACGTACGAAACGGCGTCTGAATAAACCCGCTACAAACACCATTTGTACATGCGCTGCTGCGCAGGACAGGAACGATACTAGTTGGTTTAGCCGTGTTTTTAAAACGATCAACTGAAAAGTAAGTAGGCATATTGCATAAAGTACAATGCAATTACTATTTAATTTTGTGTTAGTGAAGGCGTTTATGCTGAATTATGTTCCTGTAAGCCAGAAACATGTACCAATGAATTATAAGTGACCAAATTACACAGTGGGGCCTATACCAAAACTGGCAAGGTCGATGACAGTGGGTGTTGGTAAAACGCGGACTGGAAGGCAATAACATATACAGTTGAGTATTGTAATTTCGAGACCCTAAGGTTTGACTTGATCGGAAGGACCATACTTTGAAACTGACAATAATACAAATGTTACTTACCTGTACATAAATATGTTTATAGCAATGTCAAATGAAACTCAAACCCTGGAACATTGCTGATGTCTACTTGCGTATTTTTATAATGCTTGGTTTCGTTTCATAGGGGTGAAAACAGGAATTAATGAAAACAGCTAAAACTATAAAAACAAACATTTTGTTCTGGTTATACCTGTGTGTGTTTATATCGCATTATTTCTGTAAAACTTGTTTATAATCTCTTGGTGTCTCTTC
This sequence comes from Gigantopelta aegis, assembly GCF_016097555.1. Taxonomy (NCBI): domain Eukaryota; kingdom Metazoa; phylum Mollusca; class Gastropoda; order Neomphalida; family Peltospiridae; genus Gigantopelta; species Gigantopelta aegis. The sequence goes on from NC_054710.1 coordinate 50,408,972, forward strand.
TGATGTTTTTATTAGCGAAAACAACGGTTGAATTAACCGCAAGCGTGCTCGTGAATTTCACGAAACTCGCCAAGTCTCGATTTTACAACACTCAGCCATATAATGTAGCTGAAGAATAGGATATTTTCACTGACTTTCCGATAGGTGGCGCTCGTGCACTATACCCAATTCGGGCTTCTATATTTGTATTTTCGAAACACGCCAATTGATATATCCACTATTATTCCCGGCCTAATTATAAGCATGTGTGGTGACTAAACCGTAGAATGGTCAACAATCAAAAAACATAATAAAAATCTACGAAATGCTGCAGCCAGTGTGTGGTAAAAAACCAAAACATATTCAGAAGAAGAAAACAAAACAAAACAAAAGACCAAAAAAAAAAGAGAGAGAAGAAAATAAACAATCCACGTGGGTCCTATATGCTGTCAAATCGTGCCCCCCCCCCCCCCCCCCCCCCCCCCCCGTGTTCTGTGTGTGTGCCGGGTACCATGCAGCCAATCAGACAATTACACCACCTCCCCTGGCAGCCAATTAGAACTCGCCATACAAATATGCATAGCATTTACTAACCAGTCCCACTTACCTGTGCGTAACATTTCTTCATCAAATTTGTGTTCGAATCTGCACGTCTTCATCCACCATTACATCTATCTGTAGACACTAGTTTTGTAAAAACACGATAGAGGGCATGCCTGTTCCGTATTGAATATAACACATCAGGCCTTGGTGAATAATTTCATGCTAAATGAACAAACCTTGTTTTATATGTTTACTTTTATTAACCTAATTTATATATAGTTTTGGGTATCATATTTGATACGCGCAGCGCTCTAGGGTTAAAATTGACAACTTTATGAAAAATAAGGCAAACAAGAAACAAATACATGAAATAGAAACATTTCATTACTAGTATGCCCTACATGTATTCTGCATTTCTATATAAATACATAATGTACAAGTAGTGACGTTTTCATCTGAAATAAATGATGATGCCAAAAGATAATCTTATTTAGTGTTGTTGTTTTAGTTTTTTGTTGTGTTTTTTTTTTTTGGGGGGGGGGGGGGAGGGGGTCTCAAGAGAGACTAAACGGTTTCTTCTTTTTTGGCATCATATGAATTTTGAGATGGTCCCTTACTTACGATATTAAATGAAAACACTTGTAGTAAGTACAAGTATGACGTAATATTTGTTTCCGTTCTCTTCACATGACGTCACCAAAGCGAGCGAACCAAATGGCAAATTTATCAGCATTGTAGTCTGTCTTTGGAACATGATTTATTATAAATACTAAAAGAAATATTTCCGTTGGCTGTTAATTTTTGTTGCAAAACATGGATATGATTGGATTTTACATTTGTGAGCGGTGTTTCAACCTCATATTGAATTATTTCGAGGAAATCGCCTGGTTTAATTTTGTACAAAAACAACGTTGATGGGGGTATGCCTACAAGTTTATAACTTCAAGTCTTGCTAACATATTTTAACTTAAAGGTTATATAAATACATAAAATAATATGCATTTACTAAAGGGCAAATATTATTTTCAAAAGTTTTTTCAGAATTATGCGATATTTTAAAGCAGTTAAAGGAACATTCCTAAGTTTTCTGCATTGTAAGATGTTTCCGACTAATAAAATATTTCTACGATTAAACTTACATATTAAATATAGTTTTCTTGTTTAGAATATCATTGTCGGTATATTCAATATGTTTCTGGTCGTCTTAATGTTTGTAAGAAGCCCAAACTGGATTTTGTCTTCTTATAATTTCGTACGTACGAAAAACAATATTTTAGGAAATAAAATGACATTTAACCTAGTACGAATATTAGAACGATCTGAAACACATTTAATATACAGCCACTAATATTGTATGCAGAAAAATATATTTGATATGTAATTAGTCGTTAAAAAGTCTCTGTTAGTCGATAACATCTCAAAAATTGCAGCAAACTCAGGAATGTCCCTTTAATGTTGTTCAAAATTGCGTTTAAAAAATCAAATCATTTCTATGTTGTGTTCTTTATTTTTTTTTTTTTTTTTTTTTTACAAAAAGTATGTTCTAAACAAAAATAAGGTACTTCAGATTGTGATATAATTATTTTTGATGAACCTGCTTGCACTCTTTTAAGAACACAAACTAGAACTGAAGAGCAGACCACAACTGGTGCCGTGACCTCGATTAATTTTGTAACTGCTGCGATCGATCAGTGACCGGACCTTACTTGGGGTGGGTGGAAGGAAGGAAATGTTTTATTTAATGACGCACTCAACACATTTTATTTACGGTTATATGGCGTCAGACATATGGTTAAGGACCACACAGTTAATGAGGGAGGAAACCTGCTGTCGCCACTTCATGGTCTACTCTTTTCGATTAGCAGCAAGATATATTTTATATGCACCATCCCACAGACAGGATAGTACATACCACAGCCTTTGTTACACCAGTTGTGGAGCACTGGCTGGAACGAGATATAGCCCAGTAGGCCACTGACGGGAATCGATCCAAGATCGATCACGCATCAGGCGAACGCTGTACCACATAGCTAAGTCCCGCCCCTGGGGTGGGTGGGTGCACGTTCAGTGCTACTAACGAAGTGTTAAAAGTTACAATGGCACGAAATAATAACAAAATAGTAAACATAACATCATTTTCATTCTGAGGTTAGTAATTTTATTGAAAATTATTTATATCGACGTTTAAATATAATAGAAGACGCGGAATTAATATACTAACGAGCACACCATACATGAGGCTAAATGACAGCATAGTGGGCGAGTTCTCAGAAGTTTGTCATCGTGATAAATCCTGGTTGCCCATGACAGCGCATCTATCGTCCGATTTATCACGAAAATTAACCAACGGAAAAAAGGCTTATATGAAAGTTGTATTAGAATTAATAATAAAGTTTTCATTTGTAAAAAACAACGTTGCAGTATTCGAGGTTGTTTACTTCCGGGTTGTATGCATTGTTTGACACTTGTTATTGGAATTTAATATACATGTGCACGTTTAAAACAAAAAGTATAGGTTTGCTTAAATATCAATAAACCTGGTGCCGTGACCTCGATTAATTTACATCTAATTTGCAAAGTTATCAAAGTTTTAAAGTATGTGTTGAAGTATCTATAACATAGAAACTTGAAGTAATTACTGCATACCCCAAGGTGATAAACCCAAACGATTTCTAAGTAACTCTTAAATATTGTTTATAAATTAGCCTCAGCCTGTATATCAGAAACAGCCTCCATATCAGAAAGACTAAAAGGGGTACTCCATATTCTCATAAGTGTCAAATAGATAATATATTGGTGACAATCTAAGTATCCTGTATGCTATTTTGTATTACACTGAAACCCAAAATATTCCAGAAGTGTTTCTAAGAGTAGATTTTGAGAAGGCATTTGATACAATATCTTGGTCAATTTTTACATACAATTATTGATTTCTTTGGATGTGGAGAAGATATTAAACGATTGATTTTTGTTTTCATTTACAGAGGATGCAGGCAAGGAGACCCATTGTCTCCGTATATATTCGTCCTCTGTGTAGAAATTCTCGCAGAGGTTATTCGTAAAAATAAGAAAATTAAAGGCATTTCAATAAACAGCAAAAAATATCTTATTTCAGAATATGCTGATGATATAGATTTTATACTTAATGATAACGTAACATCTTTTGAAGAAGCTATAGCAACTTTAAATAGATTTGCGGGTTTATCAAGACTAAAATTAATTGTGATAATTAAATCTGAAGTTGTGTGGACTGGTTCCCAAAATAATAGTTTAGTAATATATTTACAACATTTAAATCTAAAATGGAATCCTCCAACTTTTTAAAGAACTTGGGATTATATTTAGTGCTGATATTTCTGAAATAACTAAACTTAATTATAGCTCTAAATTGTTCTAAATTAAACAAATCATAAATAAATGGATGAGAAGATTTGTAACAACACTGGTGAGAATAGCTATAATAAAAACCTTATTAATATCTAAACTCAACTATTTACTCATAACTTTTCAGTGTGAATGAAACAAAATATTGTTCAGGTTTGTATGGAACCAAAAACACAGATAGGATAACATGACTAACTATATGTAAACCTGTAAAAAGAGGCCTCGGTATGATAGACATATTGAAATATATCAAGGCTTTAAAGATTACGTGGATTCGAAACTTGGAAACGAAAGATTAAAAATGGAAACCTATTGTATTTGCTTGTTTTCCTCAATGTCGTAATAGTTCTGTATTTTGTAACGACGCTTGAGAAAGGCATTTCTCAGATGTGTGATCTCGTGTAGCGAGGCCTTTTTTTTTTTTTTTTTTTTTTTTTTTTTACTTTAAATGAAATTAATGATATATACGAGATAGATGTTTCTTTCTTAGAATGCCATGACGTCATTAATTCAGTTATGTTATATTTAGGAAAACAATATTAAACAAGTTGAAAGAAATATGTCCTTGGACGATTCTTCGGTTCAATGGACACGTTGCTCTATTAGAAAAGGCTGAACATTATATTATTACACATTACATTATCAAATGTTCCAAAGACCGCTATACTAAAATGACAACTTCATTTCACTTTAAACCTATATTGGTCTGTTATCTATTTAAAGCCATTTATAACAACTCAAGAAATAAAATTAAGATGGTTTCAGTATAGAATATTACACAGAATACTGACTACCAACACTTTTGGTTATAAACTATAACTGACTGACAGTGAAATGTGTACTTTTTGTCATGAAATGCGGGAATCTATAGAACATCTATCTTGGGAATGTTGAGTTGTTCAGCACTTTTGAAATACTTTTACTGAATTGGTTATTTTAAACCTTGTAATCATATATTTAACCTAAATTTATCCATTCAACTTGTTATATGTGGATGTAAAATAATGCTAAAACAGATAATGTTTTTGATTTATTATTATTAGTTTATATATAAATGGAAAGTGCAAAATGCACAGTTAAACATTACTCATTTCCAAAACGAAGTTAAACAAAGATACCTGATTGAAAAATATACTCACTCCAGTAAAAGCTGCTTTAATAAATGTGTTACCAAGTGAGCAATGTACCATTCTCTATTTGATATCTAATCTTAAAATTACTTTTGTTCATTTATTTGTTTTCATCAGCCCCAACAGGTCACGTGGAATTAATGTAATATAAAAGACTATCTGTATGCCTATTGTTTGACAGACCACTGAAATATTGCTATAAATAATGATAAGTGTGTGCATAATCAAAACACGTGCGTGTGTGTGTGTGTGTGTGTGTGTGTGTGTGTTCATATTTCGTCTATCCTCTCTCTCTCTCTCTCTCTCTCTCTCTCTCTCTCTCTCTCTCTCTCTCTCTCTCTCTCTCTCTCTCTCTCTCTCTCTCTCTCTCTCTCTCTCTCTCTCATTTCCATATAGCATCATATATACTTTCATTTACTCTAGATACTTGTTAAAATTCAGGTCCTTGTGAATGTATTATTTCAATTAATTCTGCCGATAAAGTAGGTCGAAATTTCCACCACCTCGGGTGTACTTTTTGTCCACGTTGCAATTAAGTAGAGTGACCTCAGCTTGCCTTGATTTTGCTTTTGTCAAACACTAACTTTTCTGGGCTTTGAACCTTATTATTATTGATGTTTACAGATATGGCCTTTTTACAGATCATCTTTGAAGTTACTCTGATTATTACTTCCATCGGGGACAACGTTGTTAAAGGTAGGCCCTAACTTGAGTTTTGTTGTAAATCTATACTTAAATTGCGAGTATGGGAAATAACGTTTAATAATAGTTTAATGTACAGTATATTTTTAATATAAAATATGTATATAAGTTTTATTTACCTTTAATTTTAATATTATTGTTTTATATTGATTGTGTGTTTGGTTGTGCATGTGGTTTAGTGACAGTGTGGCTTGGAGATTTCAGTAGACCATCTTCCACCGACTGGAGCTCCTTTTTATTACTCATTTTTAATAATAATAACTATTGTATTTTAGATATTAGGTTACCAGCATGTTCTTTCAATATTCATTTTACTATGCTTATTGTACATGATTGCAAAATATCCTGTTTGTCTGAGAATAAACGAGTTAAAATATTAATTAAATAATAATTAATTCTAGTATAAACTTTCTTTGGCCAAGGCCCAACCTTTTCTGCCTAATCTTTCTTTCATTCGTTTTATCAGTGATTAAAATTTAGCAAGTGAACTTTTTATAATTACCAGTCCATGTTTAATCCACTGATCAGTATGGGAAATTGGTTTTTTTTTTGTTTTTTTTAAATTCTAGAACCGTTGATATACACACAGAAGTAGGGCTAGTAGATATCCAATCATGGCTAATGAATTAAAAAAAAAAAAAAAAATTCTAGAAGATAAGGTTATACTTATTTTTCAGATTATTGCATTGACATTATTAAAATATTTAATAATAATTATTATTATTATAAAAATATATTGAAATATATCCTTCTATAAGTGTAAATAACACCCACATGTACTCTATAATTCATTTAACAGCAATTGGAAATTACCCCGAACCCTCTAGCATTTTTGTCCCCTTTCGGACCCAGTTTACGTAAAACTGTTTTGCCAACCCTCTGAACAAAAACACTGGGGGAAACACTGGATAAATGACATACACAACTGTATGTGGAGTTCTGTTGTGAGTATACTATGCATCGAGTATTCTTGGTTTCAATACAATTATTATTTAAAAACAGAAAGTGATCATAATTTTTCTCCCCCAAAATGCGACAGGTCGTTCAGATTACCGGGAGCTTACCATGGGTGCTCTAGCAGTATTAAATCAAGACCGTTATAGCATATTGGTTGTGCTAGCTGTAGGTAAGTATGCATAATGATGGAAATTAGAAACACTAACAAATTACATAATCCACTTATTGTCATATATGAAGACTATTCAGTTATAGACCTGTCAACCTTTAGTCAAGAGAAAGCACTAGGTGTGTGTTGAAAAAAAGTAGGGGATTTTTTGTTTTTTGTTGTTTATTAATTGTGTTTTTTTTAATGCACACGTTTTAACACAACATCACGTTTTACAATAGGTTATATAAACACTACATAATGTCATATATATACTTGTCAAGATCTTAGGTCTTAGCATTTAAAATAAACAAACTATTAGATTAAATATTTTTTGTTTTCAAGTTTAAATATTATTTTGATTTTGATACATATTTTAACAAAACCCAAAAAAACCCAATAACAACACAACAAAACAAAGAACCACCCTCTGCTATCAAAAATGTTAACAAACATACCAAACTAACTGATACAAGTATTGGTTACATGCATGCGGCTAATTGCTATTTTCATTGTCTTGCTTTGGCAGGTGATTTTGACATTGTGTATATTCATGCATGTGGTCGCTTTCAACTCTGACACTTCAGTCATATCATTATGTAATCTAGCCGAGACTAAATTAGATACTATTATATTTGGTAACAGTGAATGTCAATACACAGCCACGGTAACTTGAATGTGTTTTATGCTTTAAAAATAAGTATTTTCCATGAGAAACGACCTTCTGTCCACAAAATCGGGAGACTTGATTAAGAAAGAAAGAAAGACATGTTTGATTTAATTACACACTGAACACATTTTATTTACGGTTATATGGCGTCAGACATATGGGTAAGGACCACACAGATTTTGAGACGAAACACCGCTGTCGCCACTACATGGGCTACTATTTCTGATTAGCAGCAAGGGATCTTTTATTTGCGCTTCCCACAGGCAGGATAGCACAGACCATGGCCTTTGTTGAACCAGTTATGGATCACTGGTCTGTGCAAGTGGTTTACACCTACCTATTGAGCCTTGCGGAGCACTCACTCAGGGTTTGGAGTCGGTATCTGGATTAGACATCCCATGTCTCGACTGGGATCTGAACCCATTACCTACCAGCCTGTAGACCGATGGCCTAACCACGACGCCACCGAGACCGGTAGGAGACTTGATTAAATGCCGAGAGTCTCCCGCAGTTATGACATTTCTGGAAGTAAAGAAGACGATTTGTTTTTTAATTGGCTTTTGGGACCTGCCCAACTATCTCCTGAGGATCTGAATTATCAAATTCACAAATTTGTTTGTGCATGTGCCAACGAAATTTCCCCACAAAATATGGATGGAATTGGTCAAGCAGTTTTGGAAAAGACGTCGAAAATGTGAAACGTTTACACACAATTTAATACATGTAGCTACGTGACATTGGCTCAGCTGACCTAAACATTCAATAAACAATTTGATTATATATATATTCAATGCATGTAGCTACGTGAATTTGGCTCAGCTGACCTAAATATTCAATAAACAATTTGATTATATATATATATATATATATATATTCAATGCATGTAGCTACGCGAATTTGGTTCCGCTGACCTAAACATTCAATAAACAATTTGATAATATATATATGCAATGCATGTAGCTACGTGAATTTGGCTCAGCGGACCTAAACATTCAATAAACAATTCGATTATTATATATTTTTTGTTGGCACCTTTTACTTACTGTGACGCTTTACTATGAGTACTCATAGTTGCAAAATCCTGGGTGCTCAGTTTACCAATATAATTGTAGTCGGCAGTCAACATGTTAACTCATATGTAATTACTTGCCCAACATGAAAATTGCACTTGGCATGGGCGTTTAAATACTCGTGTTATATATTTTGTGTATTTTACAGGCATAGCAACCACAACTGTTGATTGCATGGATGATGGAATTCGTGGACACAGTACACGGTTAGTCTGCACAATAACTGGCACTATAGTTGGTGGAATTAATTGGATACGACCAAATGGATCACCAAAACATGTGATACACTGTAACTATGCTAATAACTTGTGTCTACCATCAGGAGGTATAACGGGATACAGTGTTACTATTGACTCGCCTACACAGCATACTCTTACAATAGAGTCCTTTGACATTGCTACAGATGCTGGAAAATGGCTTTGCATGGATGGAACATCAATTTCTGGACATTGTAACAAGACTTTCAAGTGTACGTTACATATAACTGCAGGTTTAATAGTAATAAATAAAAGGGTACATTGCACTGCATCCTGCCCTACTTCACCCCTGCGCATGCTGTAACCTCATTGTGGTGCAGGGGTGTAACATTATCTTTGAGACTGGCCAATACAGCACAACTCCCTTTTTGGGACACCTTGTTGGCCGTGAGGTGCATCCCGTAATGCTGGATGATGTGCTCCTGGTGGTTGAGTTGGGAACATATATGTGGGTATGTTTTCTGGTAACACACCACTTTGGCCTGGAATTCAGCCAGACGTGTGGTCGGAGAGGCCCAACTTGATTAATCGGCTGGTCACGCCAAGCTCTAGAGCAAACAACCTTTTTGTTACTTTTGTCAAGAACAAACATTGTTTTTATATCATTTGTATTTATTGCTCTTCGGGCGGTGGCTAGGGTCAATCAGGTGCTTGATTATTTCATTGCCTGAGTATATCAACCATCTATTCCTGGCATGACTGTCTGGTGGTTAACCGCAGTTCCATGTTGGACTCCGTAGTGGGTGGGGAGCATGGTTGATGAATCCTTTCCCTTTTATTATGGCTTCAGACTGACCTTACATGGCCTAATGGTGAGGATAAATTTAAGAAGATTTCTGATATTGAACACGTATTGAAAAGCAAACTAAAAAAGCTGCTAATGAACAAGTTTCCAAATCATCCCAGGTGTCTTTGGAGTCTACAAATCCACCAAGAGGCTCATCTTCTGGGGAGCCAGGTCCCAGTAAGCCTCCACCACAGTAAGGATTCTCCTTCGGGACAACTGAAGAAATATGAAAAGCAGTTGGTTCCGACCAACAATCCCTTTGAAGTTTTGGCTGAAGTGGATGATCAAATGGATATAGTGCCAGATGATTGTCCGCAACCACAAAGATCTCATAAGCCAAAGATAACTCCCGTACTTCCCCCTAATGACTAATTCAGTCATTCAATGGAACTGCCGTGGGCTCAGGCCAAATTTTGATGAATCACAAGATTCAAGAAACTGAAAATAGAGCATCTGGAGGTGTTTCCATTCTTGTTAGTGAAAACATCCCTCAGAGTATTTTCACATTAAATACTAATTTACAAGACGTGGCTGTAAAAGTCACGGCTCATAAGACACTTACTTTATGTTCAGTTTACTTACCACCTCGTAATCATTTTAATTTAAATCCTAGGGATCTTCGTGAGCTTATTGACCAGCTCCCTACTCCCTTTATTATTATGGGATATTATAATGATCACCACACTGTGGGGATGCGAGGATGTTAATATTAGAGGAACACAATTGGAAGACTTAATTCTCAAAAATGATATACTTTTATTTAATGATAAAACCACACTTATTTTCATTCTGGAAGTGGATCTTTCATTTTCATAGACTTAACTCTTTGTAGTCCATCATTTTTGTTGTTGATTTCTCCTGGAAAGTTGGTCCAGACCCTATTAAATCGAACATTGTGCTATGTATCTGTAAGTTTTTAATTGATATTCAATTATCAAAGTGATGTTTATGTCAGATTTATCACTTTTTGGGTTGCACAGTATTTCAAATGCGGCCATTATTGAGACTTTTTTTTTTTTTTAAGATGGTCCAGATCCAAGCAATGTGACATTGATTCCTCCACCATCTACAAGCGTGAAAGAAGGGTGGGATCTGAATGTCACCTGTGATGCATACTGTATGCCAGTGTGTTCCTACTCTTGGACAGAGAGCAGTCGAACGGTCTGTTTAAGCTCACTTTTAAATCTGACTAACATCAGAAGGAACCAAGATGGGAAGATTTGCATATGTATTCTAAACAGTGCTGCTATACACGTGGCTTTTATTAAACATCTCCGTCTCATAGAAAAATGTAAGTATTATAGTATACATGCTAGAAAATGCATAATATTAAAGATACAGACCTCGTACAGAAAATAAAGTTGCTTTACAGTAATTTCTGTTTTGTGTCAAAATGCAATTCCCCTGGCACCTGTACACATAAATGTAAGCACCCGATCCAGTAATTGTATTAGCGATGTGTTGTATTGTCACTAGCTGTAGCAGCTTAATATAGTATGGTTTAAGAAAAATGTTTTTCTTGAAACAATCAAAAAAAAAAAATCATAATAAGTTCTATGTAAATTTGTAAAAATAAAAATGAGTTGTTTTCACAGAATTAACTGTAGCTTTAACTCACATCAGTTAAACAATTATAGCAGTTGGCATTTGTTTTGACTGTCAAACAATCAGAAGCTAGACATGTTTTGACTGTCAAACAATCGGAAGCTAGACATGTTTTGACTGTGAACCAGCGTCGGTGGCGTCGTGGTTAGGCCATCGGTCTACAGGCTGGTAGGTACTGGGTTCGGATCCCAGTCGAGGCATGGGATTTTTAATCCAGATACCGACTCCAAACCCTAAGTGAGTGCTCCGCAAGGCTCAATGGGTAGGTGTAAACCACTTGCACCGACCAGTGATCCATAACTGGTTCAACAAAGGCCATGGTTTGTGCTATCCTGCCTGTGGGAAGTGCAAATAAAAGATCCCTTGTTGCTAATCGGAAAGAGTAGCCCATGTAGTGGCGACAGCGGGTTTCCTCTCAACAATTTTGTGGTCCTTATATTATATTATATTATATTATATATATATATTTGACGCCATATAACCGTAAATAAAATGTGTTGAGTACGTCGTTAAATAAAACATTTCTTTCTTTGTTTTGACTGTCAAACAAATGGAAGCTAGACATTTGTTTTGACTGTCAAACATTCGGGAGCTAGACATGTTTTGACTGTCAAACAATCGGAAGCAAGACATGTTTTGACTGTCAAACAATCGGAAGCTAGACATTTGTTTTGACTGTCAAACAATCGGGAGCTAGACATGTTTTGACTGTCAAACAATCGGAAGCTAGACATGTTTTGACTGTCAAACAATCAAAAGCTAGACATGTTTTGACTGTCAAACAATCGGAAGCTAGACATATATTTTGACATTCAAACAATCAGAAGCTATACACATGTTTTGACTGTCAAACAATCGGAAGCTAGACATATATTTTGACATTCAAACAATCAGAAGGTATAGACATGTTTTGACATTCAAACAATCAGAAGCTAGACACATGTTTTGACATTCAAACAATCAGAGACTATACACATGTTTTGACTGTCAAACCAGTGGCAGCCATCTGTATTACTTGTGAATAAATTATAAATATTCAATGCATCTTACATAATTTATGGACAAGTTACTGCTTCAATGTGTTTGCATCAGATGATTTTGTTCTAATAATCATCTTTAGAAAACATAAAACGTGACCATGTTTAATTGTTTATTAAATAAAGGTCATTTTGTGAGTTATTCCTGAGGACACATGCACCTTGAAAACAATATTGACATATACAATTAATATTACATGACCATATATTGTTATATACAATTAATATTACATGACCATATATTGTTATATACAATTAATATTACATGACCATATATTGTTATATACAATTAATATTACATGACCATATATTGACATATACAATTAATATTACATGACCATATATTGTTATATACAATTAATATTACATGACCATATATTGACATATACAATTAATATTACATGACCATATATTGTTATGTGTACAACAGAGATATTCTAGGAAATGCATACGAAAGATGAAATTGTGGTTCTTGCCACAAAATCAGAATGTTCTTAATCATGAATGGGATCATTGTCATCAAGTGGTCCGTCCATACGAACATAGTCCAGCAATCGTACCAAGCTTGATTTCATGAGCAGTCATCCTCAAACTGTTACAGACACAATGACAACTAATTAAGCAAACACCCAGTTGAAAGTAGTCCATCGGGATAAACCTTTGTTTATTTCCCCTTAAAATAGCTTAAAATATAAACACTTCTGACAAATATTTCCGAAAGCTGATTTTAATGTATGTTCTACGACATGCGGCGCTTCTGATGATACCAAAATAAGCACACCTACACCAAGATACTTGTAATTTTCACCGATACAGTTGAATCCTTATAATATGTCACAAAACAAACTAACCACATTGTTTACTTCATGTATGCAGGTACAAATGTGTGCACGTGCAAATTGATTGATTAATAATAGTAATTTTTAGTGTCAACAATTAAATGCGATGAGCAACTTGTGCATATATACATGTATGCAGATATCAGTTTAATTATTTATTTATTTATTTATTTATTTATTACTTGTTTCAGTCCTTCATTTATATAAAAAAAAATTAATCATTTATTGTAATGTGTGGATGGTATTAAATGGTATACGTTCTACAAACAATACAACGCAACATGTAATAGTGATCAGACAGTTTGCAATTACTAATTATGGCTTAGTTCAATAGTAAAACATAATATATATATTTTATGCATTCATACAATAATTATACCTATGGTTATTGGTACGTTTTCGTCAATAATCCAAATTTAAGAATAATATATTAAATTATTTAAATAATATATAATATATATATATATATATATATATATATATATATATATATATATATATATATATATATATATATATATATAACGTATGTTTACTGCAGGGAGGGAATCAGTTTCCAAAACCATATTGAATAAATAACCCAAAATAAACCAAGAATGAAATCGGTATGGTTGTGAACTAAAGAGAACAACAAATCATATTGGTAAGATCATTTCGCTATTTGTGCATATTTGTGAAAATGTAATCATGATTGTAATCATTATTACTGAACAATGCATTTGCAGTCGTAATCGATTACTTTGAATTTTCTTGTAATCGTAACTGTAGCATTCTCAAGTAATCATAATCGAATATGTTCGACAAGTAATCGCCCCATCTCTGATCCATAGCGATTTTCAGAATCAGAATTTACCAAATGGTACACATCCAATAGCTGATGACTAAATAATCAATCAGCTCTGCTGGTGACATTAAACAAAGCAAACTTTCTTCCTAAACATATTACAAACACAGACTATGTATGAGATGAACTTCTGTGAGATACATGTAGATGAACTATATATTTAATGCAAAGGAAATTTGGTACACAATACTAATATTTCAAATTTTAACACCGGTATTTAGTACAGAGGGACATCTTCATAATATTAATGGACATACATCTGTATATGTATACTCAACAAAATTAATTAAGGGCTAGTAAACTTTCTGGTAATTCTTTGTTTGGGTCATATTGTTTTAACTAGTTTTGGTCATATTCATAAAATTTGACCCATGATAAAGGCAACAATCTTGAACACAGTGGGTATTTCACATATGCATGGAAAATAGTGAAATGATGAAATGAACGTTTGGCTAGCATTTGGTACTCATTATCATTGTGCTCCCTCTAAATTGTTGTTTAAATCATTAAGTTCAGGAACATGCCACAATGCTGATACCTTAGATAGGAAGAAGTTGTATTTTCCCCCATATTTAAAGGAAAATGCTAAAATATATATTGGCCCGTAATTAATTTCGTTGAGTATAGTACAGGCAGAAATACTGAAGCATATTTCAATAACGCTGCCTCAGTATATTAAATGCAGTGCAATTTTTAATAACAAAAGGTTCAAGCGGCCCAAAGTATGTGTAAATAATGCATTTCAGACATTAATTTTGCCGATGAGTATATCATGATCGATATCACATACTGCATTGTTATTTAGTGTATTAATATTAACATCTAGTATAGGATGAATATCATCAATTTTAGCCTGATATCTGTTAAAAATGTATATCGATAAAACATTTTATCACTATATTTTTCCATATAGTATTTTTAGGACACAAATGACGATATATATTTTTTTATTCCACCAACATTTTTGCTGCAGACAAGTATATATTACATTCATATATAATGAAGTATCTAAAATACTTGTCTCCAGAAATCCTGGGGTGGGGGAAGGTTTCGGCCCATGGACTAAATTCAGTGTCAAACCACTTCAAAGTTGAAAGTATGTATCATCGTTTCCTGCAGTCTCAGCAGAAAAAAACTATTGTCTATTAACCCAAAACATACAGTTTATAGGCATGCATGTGCTATTTAATTTAAAATGATCTGTTTATATATTATTATTATTATTATTATTATTATTATTTATTTATTATTTGTTTTTAATTATGGGTGTGTTTGCTTAAATGTGAAAGTATTTTAGAAATTAGCCCTATAGTCTAATACTAACTTGAGTTCATTTACTTTTCGCCCAGTTAAAGGCAGTGTTACTTTCAGTTCTACTGCAAGTGTCGAAGAAGGACACTATCTGACTGTGGACTGCACTGCTGACTGTAACCTGACATGTGACTACTCCTGGACACTAGGTGGTAATCAAATCACAACAAGTCCTCTGTTAAATCTGACAGACATCAGCAGGAATCAGGACGGGAATGTGTACAACTGTACAGTGACCAACTCTGCTCTACCTAAAACTATAAGTGAGCAGTTCATACTGACGGTGCACTGTAAGTATTAAGTTGTACATGTTAGAAAATGACCACGCTGCTCTGTTACATGTACATCCGTATATTTACATTTTGCTGACATTAAACACTGTTTTCCCTAATACTGCAAAATATCTGGGCCAAGTAGCTAAAACAAATTATAACAAATGGTGCTAATTGTATATCTGTAAGTTACGCATTGACAACAAGTATATAAATGTAGCTCAAAGTGATAGAAGCTAATATGGTTTATTCATACGCAATAAATATAACATACATGTTTCTTAACGTATTTTAATCACAATATTATTTTTCAAACACAGTAAGGTGTATTAGTAATGCTAAAACACAAAACTTCCAATGGCAGTTTAGGATACTGGCGTTATTCAAATTCAAATTTAGTTATATTACTACAATGCTTGGCCAAATTAATATATATAAAAAAACTGGTCTACATACCTTGACCTCTGTCAAAACAGTTCCGAGATCAGACAACACAATTTGCATGTTGGTATATTTTTATTCTTCGTAATTTAGACGTAACACTAAGTTTAATTTTTAAAAGATGAAAACAGTATCATTCGTCAAATCTATTATGCAAAAAAACAATTACCATTAGATATGCTATATTTATTATGCATGAATCCAAACCAAAACAAACGTGCGGAAAGTGGCTATCATTGACCTTAGCACAAATTTCTGCTTTTACTTTTAGTACATGGGCCAGAGGGGGTAGCGGTACCACATCGGGGGGGGGGGGGGGGGGGGGACTACACTTATTCATGGTGTTTATCCTAAAGGTGAGTATCCCAGTAAGACATTCCAATGTCATTGACATCTGAAAAGGGTATTTCTTTACCAAAATGTTCAAGATCAAATAAAGGTGACATATGGACTGGCATAAAAAGCGGGCTGGGAAAGGGAATGGGTGTGTGCACGTTTTAGCAGCAGCGATTGTTGTTGGGTTTTTTATTTTTTTATTTATACATGTATTTATAAGTTTGTGTATTCTCTGTTCCCCCCTCCCCCCCCCCTTGCCCCCTCCCCCCCCCCCGCACACTTTTTGGCATATTCCTACGACTGTAATATGTGAATACATTCATGCTATACATAAATGAATGCCACTTACACCAACATTGCATACATTAAGCAATTATAGATATATATATATATATTATGCTATACATAAATGAATGCCCCTTACACCAACATAGCATACATTAAGCAATTATAGAGATACATCTATTATGCTATACATAAATGAATGACACTTACACCAACATAGCATACATTAAGCAATTATAGAGATACATCTATTATGCTATACATAAATGAATGCCACTATCTATTATGCGTGTATTGATGTTGTTTCAAAAACAAAAACAAATTCAGAGGACGGTAAAACATATATGTAAAATGGTGATTTTGATGGGTGGTATGTGGGTGTAATATTTTTGTTGACGCGGAAGGGCGAGTTCTAAGTTTACTTTGCCAATTTAAAAGCCAGGTTTTTAACGTAGTTAATCTGTATTGTCCAGTGAACCCATGCCAAAGGGCTGAGTTCATTGCAAGCTGTGTAAATTACTTCTTCACAATGAATGACCAACGAACCGTGACTAACCGCATTCTGTGCGGTGACTTCAACTGTGTGGACAGTGTAACGCTTGACCGGACAGGCTCTAAGAAGCAGGAGCTTAGGGGCACTATAGGGGTTAAAGAATTAAATAACATTATAAACGAGCATGCACTAACAGACGCATACAGATATTTATACCCAAACAGAACCTCTTACACATACCACAGTAAAGCTTATAAAACATACTCTCGCATCGACCGAATCTTAATCTCAGGGCAGTTTATTGCTGGCCTGAAAGAAGCTGGTGTAACTCAGTGCGTATACACTGATCACAAGCTTGTTTGGGCTGACTTCACCTTTGACAAAAACAACAATGGACCAGGACTATGGGCTTTAACAATAGCATTCTGAAAGACAAAAACTACGCTAATTTAATAAATGATTTTTGGCAGACTTGGAAAACAAAAAAAGGGGATTATGAGGATCTTTTGTTATGGTGGGATTTGGGTAAAGTAAAAATAAAAACTCTGACCAAGGACTATTGTAAATGAAAACGCAGGACTGAAAGGACGTACATATATAACTTAAAACAAGACGAAACTTTCTTAACACAACTAGACGAGTTAAGACACTTGGACGATTACTCTGAATTACTAAATGTACAAAATAAAATTAAAAACTACGAACAAATACAATTACAGGGTGCTAGAATTAGGGCCAAGGTCGACGAAATAGAACAAGGTGAAAGATGCAAGGTGTACTTTGTAAACCTTGAAAAACAAAAAGCCAATAACAAATCCATGGACTCCTTAATAAATGAAGACGGTAACTTAATTAACACACAACAAGAAATTTTAGAAGAAACTACTAAATTTGACAAAACTTTATACACTTCAGAAAAGACAGACGTTTCGGCACAAAATTATTTATTAAACAAAATGACAAAGACGTTAAACGATGAAGACAGAGATGCATGCGAAGGGGAAATAACTCTTAACGAAGTCTCATCAGCCATTAAATCGTTTGCCAATGATAAATCGCCTGGATGTGATGGATTGTC
This sequence comes from Gigantopelta aegis, assembly GCF_016097555.1. Classification (NCBI taxonomy): domain Eukaryota; kingdom Metazoa; phylum Mollusca; class Gastropoda; order Neomphalida; family Peltospiridae; genus Gigantopelta; species Gigantopelta aegis. The sequence goes on from NC_054710.1 coordinate 50,427,140, forward strand.
TGCAGAATTCTACCAGAATTTTTTCGGCCTTATTGGTAGTGACCTGGTAGAAGTAATTAATGATGCCTTTAGCAAAGAAAAATTAACCTTCACCATGAGGCGCGGTGTAATTGTTCTAATTTGGAAAGGCAATGAAAAACAACTTCTAAAAAATTGGCGCCCGATTTCGTTACTAAATTGCGACTACAAAATTATCACAAAAGTTCTGGCCAGTAGAATTCGAGACTTCTTACCAAAAATTATTCACCCAAATCAAAAATGTTCAGTAAAAGGCAGATCAATACATGACGGTGCGTCATTGATAAGGGACTTAATAGAATACGTTAATCGTGAAAATTTACCGGGGTTAATTCTTTCTCTAGATCAAACTAAAGCTTATGATAGAGTAGAGTGGGATTTTTTATTTAAAGTGCTCAAAAAATTTAACTTTGGACCAAATTTCATTAAAATGATTAAGACTTGTTACACAGATATTTCATCTGCGGTAAAAGTCAATGGACATATTTCAAACTATTTTAACTTATCTCGGGGTATTAGACAGGGATGCCCGATCAGCACAGTTTTATATATTTTAGTAGCAGAAACTTTGGCGGAAGCTGTTCGGGAAGATACAAAAATTAATGGAATAAATCTACCTGATGGCTTCGTTAGCAAGTGGGTGGGATACTCAGACGACGGCAACGCGACCTTATCAGACCTAGACTCAGTTAAACGACTGTTTAAAGTTTTAAATATATACGAACGTGCTTCTGGAGCCAAAGTCTACCTTCAGAAAACCACTGGTTTCCTAATGGGGAGACTTAGGTACGAGAAAGATATGCCTATTGATATAAGATGGACAAACGAAAAAATCAAAATTTTAGGGTTTTATTTTGGTAACGTAGATGTTTCAGCCGATAATTGGGAACCAAAAATTCAAAAAATCAAAACTATTTTAAACATTTGGAGTAATCGTAAATTAACCTTACATGGCAAAGTAGTAGCAGTAAATTCGCTTGCCACTAGCGGCATTTGGTACTTATCTAACGTTTTGGAATTACCGGAAAAATATGCTAAACAAATCGATAAAATTATTTTTGATTTTATTTGGAGTTACAAAAAACATTTTATATCAAAAGAGCAACTTCAACTACCTAAGGAGTTAGGCGGGTTGGGTGTCGTAAATATTCGGCTAAAAATCAAAGCAGAAAGAATTAAATTTGTAAGTAGATTTTTAAGCCTAGAGGGCGATGGCCACTGGAAATCTTTAGCGGATCACTTTTTAGGCCAATACAAAAACTTAAATATTGAAAGACATGTTCTAAAATGTAAAATTATAAATAAAAAAGCTAATTTCATCTCAATGCCGAATATCTACAGGGAAATACTATTAACATGGAAGGACCTTGACATTACTAGAGACACTAACAGCTACCAACAGATAATTTATGAACCGTTACACGAAAACCCCTTTATATCCAACAAAACATATACAAGTATACGTAGAGAAAGACTAAATTTAGTCAAAGACATTTGGGACGTGGGGACGAACGACTTTTTGGACTTCGCTGGTTGCTCAACTAGCGCGGTATTTTATCGCCAATTAAAAGACCTACAGGACAACTTTTCGCGGACATTATTATGGACGCTACAAAATGAAGACCCCTTTGATGGTGACAGACGCCATCTTTCGTATCAACGTAGGTGACACGAAAAAAGACGTGACAGACGCGAAAACTAAAGATATATACGCAGTCTTGTTATTAAGAACTTACAAAGATGCATCATTTAAAACCAGGTGGAATATAGCCTTTAATGAAACCATAAACTGGCAAAACATTTGGAAAACATTAAATTCAGGTTTCATTGAAAATCCCGACTATGATTTAATTTATAAAATGATCAGAAACGTAATTGCAGTCAGAAAACATCTATATGACTGGAAGATTGCGACCACTCCGGAGTGCCTTGTGTGCAACAGAGTGGACTCAGTCTTCCATGCCTTTTTTCACTGCAACAAAACAAAACTATTCATAAAGCAAATTGAACCGATCTTTAAAAAACTTTTTGGTAACAATTTCCGTCTGAATCCGTATGCCATGATTTTCGGCATAAAACATAAGCCTGGAGATTATGCATCGCAATTGGGAATTTTTCTCTGGAGTAAAGCGATAGGGTAATATGGACAACCAGAAAATTACTAGAGGGAGATAAGCCATGTAATGAAATGGCTCTTTTCAAACATTTAATATATTCAAGGGTCGAAGTAGAATATTTCGCCGCCTTAGAGTGGCCAAACAGAAAAGAAAAATTCCTAAATCACTGGTGCTTCAAGGGGGTCATCGCATCGTGCAATGACGCCCTTGACATTACATATAAACTATGATAAAGATTGGCAAATTGCACAAACTGTAGAACAAAATAGACCTGGACCCCCCGGCGTGTAGCTTTGGAGGCCAGGTCCGTCAACCAGGTTAAGATATTGTAAATACACACCACTTAAGTTACACACACTTATAATAATATAAAGAAAACAAAAATACAAACATGCACTAATTGAAATGTATATTATTCTGAAACAAGCACTGACACTCATATGTAGATCTTTATTGGCCACATTCAAGGAGAACCTGGTTTATTGTAAATAGGGAGGTCTTTTCTGAAATAAATAGGGCACCCGGCATGTTCGGGACCTGCCTGAAATGGAAAAAACACAAAAAACAACAACAAAAAAACACAAAACAAAAACACAATTTTGTTGTAAAAACAATTATCTAAATACGGTGAACACATTTCCTCAATGAAGGAGAGTGCATTCCCACTGACACATTCTAAAATATGTCCTCATTAATGTCTAGTGCGTAGATCCCTTTACATTCTAAAATATGTACCCATTAATGTCCACTGCGTAGATTCCTTTACATACTAATTTATGTTCTCATTAATGTCCAGTGCGTAGATTCCTTTACGTACTAATTTATGTCCTCATTAATGTCCAGCGCGTAGATTCCTTTACATACTAATTTATGTTCTCATTAATGTCCAGTGCGTAGATTCCTTTACATACTAATTTATGTTCTCATTAATGTCCAGTGCGTAGATCCCTTTACATACTAATTTATGTTCTCATTAATGTCCAGTCCGTAGATCCCTTTACATACTAATTAATGTCCAGTGCATAGATCCCTTTACATACTCATTTATGTTCTCATTAATGTCCAGTGCGTAGATCCCTTTACATACTAATTTATGTTCTCATTAATGTCCAGTGCGTAGATCCCTTTACATACTAATTAATGTCCAGTGCGTAGATCCCTTTACATACTAATTAATGTCCAGTGCGTAGATTCCTTTACATACTAATTAATGTCCAGTGCGTAGATTCCTTTACATACTAATTTATGTTCTCATTAATGTCCAGTGCGTAGATCCCTTTACATACTAATTAATGTCCAGTGCGTAGATTCCTTTACATACTAATTTATGTCCTCATTAATGTCCAGTGCGTAGATTCCTTTACATACTAATTTATGTCCTCATTAATGTCCAGTGTGTAGATTCCTTTACATACTAATTTATGTCCTCATTAATGTCCAGTGCGTAGATCCCTTTACATACTAATTTATGTCCTCATTAATGTCCAGTGCGTAGATTCCTTTACATACTAATTAATGTCCAGTGCGTAGATCCCTTTACATACTAATTAATGTCCAGTGCGTAGATTCCTTTACATACTAATTAATGTCCAGTGCGTAGATCCCTTTACATAATAATTAATGTCCAGTGCGTAGATTCCTTTACATACTAATTAATGTCCCCATTAATGTCCAGTGCGTAGATCCCTTTACATACTAATTAATGTCCAGTGCGTAGATTCCTTTACATACTAATTAATGTCCCCATTAATGTCCAGTGCGTAGATTCCTTTACATACTAATTAATGTCCCCATTAATGTCCAGTGCGTAGATTCCTTTACATACTAATTAATGTCCAGTGCGTAGATTCCTTTACATACTAATTAATGTCCAGTGCGTAGATTCCTTTACATACTAATTTATGTCAAATAAAGATCAGTCTTTGTTTATAATCAACCCCCGACCAAAAAGGTTTGTGTGACCTGTTTTGTTACACATGGGTACCCATGCTTAATGGTGCTTACATGGTAAGGTTTGTGTGGCCTGTTTTGTTACACATGGGTACCCATGCTTAATGGTGCTTACATGGTAAGGTTTATGCTTAGTGTAGGTATCAAACTTTGAACTTTGAACGTCGTTTTGGGGGCATTTAAGGTCAACTTAAAATCATGCTTTTTAAAGTTGCTTTAAAAAATATGATACTTAAGGATTATTTTACTTAATACAGCTACAATGAAATTATACAATATATCATTATATATTACAATTTACATGCAGATTATGGGGAATCTTGATATAAAACTCAATTTATCCAAACTAATGTTTTTGAAAATGACTAGAAATGTTCATAAAACATTTAACTTTTGTATTTTGTATTGTAAACTGTAATGACACTATGCAAAAAATGAAACAATTATATACTTTTTTACAAACGCTCATAGTGATTTTTCTCGAAGCCTACAACCCTAGAGATGGACAATTTATGAAAGCATTGCTCTCAGCTTTCTGTGTGTATTTACCTGTGTTGTGACCCTACCGCCATTTCCAAGACAGTTATATTTTTAAATTGCTAAATGGTGACTATTAACAGCATTGTAAAATATGTGTCAGGACATTCAGGAATACAAAACTTTGAGGATTGCGAGTTACTGGATGGGAGAATTCAGATATGTTACCAATATTGAAATCCTTTGAGAATTAGGGTCTGATACAACACTTTTTTTGTAAGGTTGCAAAATATAATTTACACAGTTTTATTTTTCGGTAGCAATTTAGCATACATTTTTAGGCTCAGCACCTCAAATATTCTCTTTAAAAAATATAATTACAACAGAAGCTCATTTGTAAATCCAGTTATTATTTACATCTGATTTGTTGCAGGATTTGCTGTTTAATTACACATTTTATAACCATACCCGTATTTTCTCAACAGCAATATCTCAATAGAATTGTTAACAGTGACTAAATAAAACACATTATAAAACATTTATTAGGATTGGCAAGACAAAAATAAAGAAAAACAAGTTAGCGGAATATAAATTTCAGAAATAGACACAATCGTGTCATTCCTAGAGGGTTAGGGTATCACGTAACACTTTTTGTTTACATATACACCCTCAAATGTTCTGTTTCAGGATTGTATTGCACACAAATCTATATTTGGCTTCTAAATACTACTTAGGTCCTACATTTAAAGTGAATTCGATGTTATATGTTGGCTAGATGCCATTAAAATGAGCTCTCATTAGACTAAAACCGATAAAAGTCTATGATATTAATTTAAAACCCTTATTGCTTATTGTTTAAACTTGTATCTTTGTATAAAGAATCCATGGAAGATACTAACAAACATGGCCACACCCAACTAAGCATACTGTTGATTCCACAACTTAAAATATCAAAACAACAAACTTTTATTATATTCAAGTTTACCTATTTATTAATTGCGTTAATACACTGGTCTCCTGAAACTAGAAGCTAGCACAAATTAGCACTTTTTCCACCACCAATTACCATAGTACAGACGAATCTAGCTTGGGACAACATTGATAGACTGGAGGTGGCTCTCACTGGTGGAATAAATGTTTGAAAATGTATGTTTCTGGTGCATTTGTTGGACTACAGCCATTGGTAATGGATGGTACCAATGATAAAACCAAACCCCAAACATTTAGCTAAAGTTGCTTTAAAACGAATAACCTCATTTGGAGGCTGGCAAGACAGACAAACACAAATAAATGGAAAACCCAAAGTTGGACCAACTTCAATGTGAACCTTTCCGAAGATCTATTCGTGTGTATATATTTTGCCATTTATATGTATGTATATAAAACTGTATATCATATGAAATTTAAAAAATATTGTGAGACAGTGAGTTCAGGGTACCTGCCTACTATCAATGCATCATGTTCAGAGCCGACAATTGTATTTGAAATTGTGAACCACAGCATATCAGAATGACACTCCCTTTACAAACCATTGACATATTGATGAATCAAACAGTTTGAAAGGACATGACGACGGCTATGTCATTATTATCTTAAGAATGGAATCATTGTTAGTGCTATAGGCATCATATGATGGTGACGTTAAGGTTTGTACATAGGTATAATGGTATAGGATTTCTGAAGACGTAGTTAGTCGAGTCCTTGAAGTCAAGATGTACAACCATGTACAAGTATATTATGAAGATCTAAAAGTCTTATGAGACATCATATGATGGTGACTTCAAGGATTGTAGATAAGTATAACGGTATAGGATTGCTGAAGACTTAGTTTGTCGAGTCCTTGAAGCCAAGATGTACAACCATGTACAATTATGTTATGAAGATGTAAAAGGCTTATGAGACTAGCAAAAATCTAACCACAGTTTTAGCAGAGTTAAAGAATTTCTGGACAGCTTTATTAAAATGTTATCCCACAGAAATGAAGAGTTTATACCATGTTTGATGCCTCATACTCACCGCTACATAGATACATGCTTAGCCGTGTGCGAGAATCTCACGAGGGAACTATTGTCGATGGGATTGACTTGGTGCATGTGATTGATCTGCTATCTCTAAAACTTAATACAATGTTGAGGTGGAAGAACACAAAACGTGTTCATATATATCATGGGACTTTTACTAAGAGCAACGAATGATCATCATTTAAGAAAAATTCTAAACAAGGGCATCGAGTATCATAGCATCATATATAATACAACAATTGAGAACCTTTCAGAGTCAGATCACCAATAACATCAATTTAGTTACTTTCCTTGTTAAAGAATGAACAAAGGCAGTATACACAAATATATGCTACCCAGTGTTTTCAAGTGGAAGTTGACTGATGTTTGCTTTTGCATGCAGCTCATTCTGTAATTGGGGGATACAAATAAGTTACCTGTAACTCAAAAGAAAAATACTATTTTTCTTTATTCTTGGCATTCCATGATATTCTTGGAGTTCTATTGCTGTCACAGATGTGGTCATAAAACAGATGCACATTTCGTTGAATTTGTATTGACAATGAAAATATGTGTAGACCTGCATACAATAGGGGTTACACTGCCAGCGGACCCAGGATTCAGCACGAAGCAGCCTTTCCAGATGAACGTACAACATGACTAAACATTACAAAATGCTTTCTTCTTGAAAGACAAAAGACACTTCTCCTACTTTTTTAATTCTAGGTTAGAGCCAGCAAGGATATGTTTTTGTTCTGTGCAAGGAAGTGCAGAATCGAAAGACACGTAGTGTAACTATGCAGGAATAGTTTGATAAAACATACACAACATGCAATCCACCTCGAAAGACACCACGTGTAGCTATGCAGGGATTGTTTGATAAAACATACGCAACATGCAATCCAACCAGATTGTAATGTAGTAGAGTATGACCCAGTGACAACAAGTACCATTGATATAGGCTAGAAAATAGAAACAGAAGAAGACTATATATCATCTTATAGACTGGTATAATGTTCATAATTGAGGACTGTGACGAGCAGGTTGCAAGTGAAGACAGTGATAGAAATGTACTATATATAATCTTATAGACTGGTATAGTGTTCATAATTGAGGACTGTGACGAGCAGGTTGCAAGTGAAGACAGTGATAGAAATGTACTATATATCATCTTATAGACTGGTATAGTGTTCATAATTGAGGACTGTGTCGAGCAGGTTGCAAGTGAAGACAGTGATAGAGATGTACTATATATCATCTTATAGACTGGTATAGTGTTCATAATTGAGGACTGTGACGAGCAGGTTGCAAGTGAAGACAGTGATAGAGATGTACTATATATCATCTTATAGACTGGTATAATGTTCATAATTGAGGACTGTGACGAGCAGGTTGCAAGTGAAGACAGTGATAGAAATGTACTATATATCATCTTATAGACTGGTATAGTGTTCATAATTGAGGACTGTGACGAGCAGGTTGCAAGTGAAGACAGTGATAGAAATGTACTATATATCATCTTATAGACTGGTATAGTGTTCATAATTGAGGACTGTGACGAGCAGGTTGCAAGTGAAGACAGTGATAGAAATGTACTATATATCATCTTATAGACTGGTATAATGTTCATAATTGAGGACTGTGACGAGCAGGTTGCAAGTGAAGACAGTGATAGAAATGTACTATATATCATCTTATAGACTGGTATAATGTTCATAATTGAGGACTGTGACGAGCAGGTTGCAAGTGAAGACAGTGATAGAAATGTACTATATATCATCTTATAGACTGGTATAGTGTTCATAATTGAGGACTGTGACGAGCAGGTTGCAAGTGAAGACAGTGATAGAAATGTACTATATATCATCTTATAGACTGGTATAGTGTTCATAATTGAGGACTGTGACGAGCAGGTTGCAAGTGAAGACAGTGATAGAAATGTACTATATATCATCTTATAGACTGGTATAATGTTCATAATTGGTATTTAGTACAGAGGGACATCTTCATAATATTAATGGACATATATGTATACTCAACAAAATTAATTAAGGGCTAGTAAACTTTCTGGTAATTCTTTGTTTGGGTGATATTGTTTTAACTAGTTTTGGTCATATTCATAAAATGTAACCCATGGATAAACGCAACAATCTTGAACACAGTGGGTATTTCACATATGCATGGAAAATAGTGAGTGAAATGATGAAATGAACGTTTGGCTAGCATTTGGTACTCATTATCATTGTGCTCCCTCTAAATTGTTGTTTAAATCATTAAGTCCAGGAACATGCCACAATGCTGATACCTTAGATAGGAAGAAGTTGTATTTTTCCCCATATTTAAAGGAAAATGCTAAAATATATATTGCCCCTTAATTAATTTCGTTGAGTATAGTACAGGCAGAAATACTGAAGCATATTTCAATAATGCTGCCTCAGTATATTAAATGCAGTGCAATTTTTAATAACAAAAGGTTCAAGCGGCCCAAAGTATGTGAAAATTAATGCATTTCAGACATTAATTTTGCCGATGAGTATATCATGATCCATATCACATACTGCATTGTTATTTAGTGTATTAATATTAACATCTAGTATAGGATGAATATCATCAATTTTAGCCTGATATCTGTTAAAAATGTATATCGATAAAACATTTAATCACTATATTTGTCCATATAGTATTTTTAGGACACAAATGACGATACATATTTTTTTATTCCACCAACATTTTTGCTGCAGACAAGTATATATTACATTCATATATAATGAAGTATCTAAAATACTTGTCTCCAGAAATCCTGGGATGGGGGAAGGTTTCGGCCCATGGACTAAATTCAGTGTCAAACCACTTCAAAGTTGAAAGTATGTATCATCGTTTCCTGCAGTCTCAGCAGAAAAAAACTATTGTCTATTAACCCAAAACATACAGTTTATAGGCATGCATGTGCTATTTAATTTAAAATGGAAAGTTTATGTATTATTATGTATTATTATGTATTATTATTATTATTATTATTATTTATTATTTATTTTTAATTATGGGTGTGTTTGCTTAAATGTGAAAATATTTTAGAAATTAGCCCTATAGTCTAATACTAACTTGAGTTCATTTACTTTTCTCCCACCATCAGATGGCCCAGTTGAAGGCAGTGTTACTTTCAGTTCTACTGCAAGTGTCGAAGAAGGACACTATCTGACTGTGGACTGCACTGCTGACTGTAACCCGCCATGTGACTACTCCTGGACTCTAGGTGGTAATCAAATCACAACAAGTCCTCTGTTAAATCTGACAGACATCAGCTGGAATCAGGATGGGAATGTGTACAACTGTACAGTGACCAACTCTGCTCTACCTAAAACTATAAGTGAGCAGTTCATACTGACGGTGCACTGTAAGTATTAAGTTGTACATGTTAGAAAATGACCACGCTGCTCTGTTACATGTACATCCGTATATTTACATTTTGCTGACAGTAAACACTGTTTTCCCTAATACAGCAAAATATCTGGGCCAAGTAGCTAAAACAAATTATAACAAATGGTGCGCATTGTATATCTGTAAGTTACGCATTTACAACAAGTATATAAATGTAGCTCAAAGTGACAGAAGCTAATATGGTTTATTCATACACAATAAATATAACATACATGTTTCTTAACGTATTTTAATCACAATATTATTTTTCAGACACAGTAAGGTGTATTAGTAATGCTAAAACACAAAACTTCCAATGGCAATTTAGGATACTGGCGTTATTCAAATTCAAATTTAGTTATATTACTACAATGCTTGGCCAAATTAATATATATAAAAAAACTGGTCTACATACCTTGACCTCTGTCAAAACAGTTCCGAGATCAGACAACACAATTTGCATGTTGGTATATTTTTATTTTTCATAATTTAGACGTAACACTAAGTTTAATTTTTAAAAGATGAAAACAGTATCATTCGTCAAATATATTATGCAAAAAACCAATTACCATTAGATATGCTATATTTAGTATGCATGAATCCAAACGAAAACAAACGTGCGGAAAGTGGCTATCATTGACCTTAGCACAAATTTCTGCTTTTACTTTTAGTAGGGTAGCGGTACCACATCGGGGGGGGGGGGGGGGACTACACTTATTCATGGTGTTTATCATAAAGGTGAGTATTCCAGTAAGACATTCCAATGTCACTGACATCTGAAAAGGGTATTTCTTTACCAAAATTTTCAAGATCAAATAAAGGTCACCATATGGACTGGCATAGAAAGCGGGCTGGGAAAGGGAATGGGTGTGTGCACTTTTCAGCAGCAGCGATTGTTGTTGGGGTTTTTTATTTTTTTTATTTATACATGTATTTATAAGTTTGTGTATTCTCTGTTCCCCCCCCCCCTTCCCCCCTCCCCCGCACACTTTTTGGCATATTCCTACGACTGTAATATGTGAATACATTTATGCTATACATAAATGAATGCCCCTTACACCAACTTAGCATACATTAAGGAATTATAGAGATACATCTATTATGCTATACATAAATGAATGCCCCTTACACCAACTTAGCATACATTAAGCAATTATAGAGATACATCTATTATGCTATACATAAATGAATGCCACTTACACCAACATAGCATACATTAAGCAATTATAGAGATACATCTATTATGCTATACATAAATGAATGCCCCTTACACCAACTTAGCATACATTAAGCAATTATAGAGATACATCTATTATGCTATACATAAATGAATGCCACTTACACCAACATAGCATACATTAAGCAATTATAGAGATACATATATTATGCTATACATAAATGAATGCCACACCAACATAGCCTACTTTAAGCAATTATAGAGATACATCTATTATGATATACATAAATGAATGCCACTATCTATTATGCGTGTATTGATGTTGTTTCAAAAACAAAAACAAATTCAGGGGAAGGTAAAACATATATGTAAAATGGTGATTTTGATGGGTGGTATGTGGGTGTAATATTTTTGTTGTAAAAACAATTATCTAAATACGGTGAACACATTTCCTCAATGAAGGAGAGTGCATTCCCACTGACACATTCTAAAATATGTCCCCATTAATGTCCAGTGCGTAGATCCCTTTACATACTAATTTATGTCACATAAAGATCAGTCTTTGTTTATAATCAACCCCCGACCAAAACGGTTTTTGTGGCCTGTTTTGTTACACATGGGTACCCATGCTTAATGGTGCTTACATGGTAAGGTTTATGCTTAGTGTAGGTATCAAACTTTGAACTTTGAACGTCGTTTTGGGGGCATTTCAGGTCAACTTAAAATCATGCTTTTTAAAGTTGCTTTAAAAAATATGATACTTAAGGATTATTTTACTTAATACAGCTACAATGAAATTATACAATATATCATTATATACTACAATTTACATGCAGATTATGGGGAATCTTGATATAAAACTCAATTTATTCAAAATAATGTTTTTGAAAATGACTTTTGTATTTTGTATTGTAAACTGTAATGACACTATGCAAAGAATGAAACAATTATATACTTTTTTACAAATGCTCATAGTGATTTTTCTCAAAGCCTACAACCCTAGAGATGGACAATTTATGAAAGCATTGCTCTCAGCTTTCTGTGTGTACTTACCTGTATTGTGACCCTACCGCCATTTCCAAGATAGTTATATTTCTAAATTGCTGAATGATGACTATTAACAGCATTGTAAAATATGTGACAGGACATTCAGGAATACAAAACTTTGAGGATTGCGAGTTAGTGGATGGGAGAATTCAGATATGTTACCAATATTGAAATCCTTTGAGAATTAGGGTCTGATACAACACTTTTTTTGTAAGGTTCCAAAATATAATTTACACAGTTTTATTTTTCGATAGCAATTTAGCATATATATTTAGGCTCAGCACCTCAAATATTCTCTTTAAAAATTATAATTACAACAGAAGCTCATTTGTAAATCCAGTTATTATTTACATCTGATTTGTTGCAGGATTTGCTGTTTAATTACACATTTTATAACCATACCCGTATTTTCTCAACAGCAATATCTCAATAGAATTGTTAACAGTGACTAAATAAAACACATTATAAAACATTTATTAGGATTGGCAAGACAAAAATAAAGAAAAACAAGTTACCGGAATATAAATTTCAGAAATAGACACAATCGTGTCATTCCTAGAGGGTTAGGGTATCACGTAACACTTTTTGTTTACATATACACCCTCAAATGTTCTGTTTCAGGATTTTATTGCACACAAATCTATATTTGGCTTCTAAATACTACTTAGATCCTACATTTAAAGTGAATTCGATGTTATATGTTGGCTAGATGCCATTAAAATGAGCTCCCATTAGACTAAAACCGACAAAAGTCTATGTTATTGATTTAAAACCCATATTGCTTATTGTTTAAAATTGTATCTTTGTATAAAGAATCCATGGAAGATACTAACAAACCATAGCATGGCCACACCCAACTAGGCATACTGTTGATTCCACAACTTAAACTATCAAAACAACAAACTTTTATTATATTCAAGTTTACCTATTTATTAATTGCGTTAATACACTGGTCTCCTGAAACTAGAAGCTAGCACAAATTAGCACTTTTTCCACCACCAATTAGCATAGTACAGACGAATCTAGCTTGGGACAACATTGATAGACTGGAGGTGGCTCTCACTGGTGGAATAAATGTTTGAAAAAGTATGTTTCTGGTGCATTTGTTGGACCACAGCCACTGGTAATGGATGGTACCAGTGATAAAACCAAACCCCAAACATTTAGCTAAAGTACCTTTAAAACGAATAACCTCATTTGGAGGCTAGCAAGACAGACAAACACAAACAAACGGAAAACCCAAAGGTGGACCAACTTCAATGTGAACCTTTCCCAAGATACCTGCCTACTATCAATGCATCATGTTTAGAGCCGACAACTGTATTTGAAATTGTGAACCACAGCATATCAGAATGACACTCCCTTTACAAATCATTGACATATTGATGAGTCAAACAGTTTGAAAGGACATAACGACGGCTATGTCATTATTATCTTAAGAATGGAATCATTGTTAGTTCTATAGGCATCATATGATGGTGACGTCAAGGTTTGTACATAGGAATAACGGTATAGGATTGCTGAAGATGTAGTTAGTCGAGTCCTTGAAGTCAAGATGTACAACCATGTACAAGTATATTATGAAGATCTAAAAGTCTTATGAGACATCATATGATGGTGACTTCAAGGTTTGTACATAGGAATAACGGTATAGGATTGCTGAAGATGTAGTTTGTCGAGTCCTTGAAGCCAAGATGTACAACCATGTACACGTATATTATGAAGATGTAAAAGTCTTATGAGACATCATATGATGGTGACTTCAAGGTTTGTACATAGGAATAACGGTATAGGATTGCTGAAGATGTAGTTTGTCGAGTCCTTGAAGCCAAGATGTACAACCATGTACAATTATGTTATGAAGATGTAAAATTCTTATGAGACATCATATGATGGTGACTTCAAGGTTTGTACATAGGAATAACGGTATAGGATTGCTGAAGATGTAGTTTGTCGAGTCCTTGAAGCCAAGATGTACAACCATGTACAATTATATTATGAAGATGTAAAAGTCTTATGAGACTAGCAAAAATCTAGCCACAGTTTTAGCAGATTTAAAGAATTTCTGGACAGCTTTATTAAAATGTTATCCCACAGAAATGAAGAGTTTGTAACATGTTTGATGCCTCATACTCACCGCTACATAGATACATGCTTAGCCGTGTGCGAGAATCTCACGTGGGAACTATTGTCGATGGGATTGACTAGGTGCATGTGATTGTATTAAGTTTTAGAGATAGCAGATCAATGTTGAGGTGGAAGAACACAAAACGTGTTCATATATATCATGGGACTTTTACTAAGAGCAACGAATGATCATCATTTAAGGAAAATTCTAAACAAGGGCATCGAGTATCATAGCATCATATATAATACAACAATTGAGAACCTTTTAGAGTCACCAATAACATAATTTAGTTACTTTCCTTGTTAAAGAATAAACAAAGGCAGTATACACAAATATATGCTACCCAGTGTTTTCAAGTGGAAGTTGACTGATGTTTGCTTTTGCATGCAGCTCATTCTGCAATTGGGGGATACAAATAAGTTACCTGTAACTCAAAAGAAAAATACTATTTTTCTTTATTCTTGGCATTCCATGATATTCTTGGAGTTCTGTTGCTGTCACAGATGTGGTCATAAAACAGATGCACATTTCGTTGAATTTGTTACACTGCCAGCGGACCCAGGAATCAGCACGAACCAGCTTTTCCAGATGAACGCACACCATGACTAAACATTACAACATGAATCGATAAATGCTTTCTTCTGGAAAGACAGAAGACACTTCTACTACTTTTTTAATTCTAGGTTAGAGGCAGCCAGGATATGTTTTTGTTCTGTGCACGGAAGTGCAGAATCGAAAGACAGGAAGTGTAACTATGCAGGAATAGTTTGATAAAACATACACAACATGCAATCCAACCAGATTGTAATGTAGTAGAGTATGACCCAGTGACAACAAGTACCATTGATATAGGCTGGAAAATACAAACAGAAGAAGACTCTATATATCATCGTATAGACTGGTATAATGTTCATAATTGAGGACTGTGACCAGCAGGTTGCAAGTGAAGACAGTGATAGAAATGTACTACATATCATTTTATAGACTGGTATAGTGTTCATAATTGAGGACTGTGACAAGCAGGTTGCTAGTGAAGACAGTGATAGAAATGTGCTATATATCATTTTATAGACTGGTATAATGCTCATAATTGAGGACTGACGAGCAGGTTGCAAGTGAAGACTGGTATAATGCTCATAATTGAGGACTGTGACGAGCAGGTTGCAAGTGAAGACAGTGATAGAAATGTACTATATATCATCTTATAGACTGGTATAATGTTCATAACTGAGTACTGTGACGAGCAGGTTGCAAGTGAAGACAGTGATAGAAATGTACTACATAGCATCTTATAGACTCGTATAGTGTTCATAATTGAGGACTGTGACGAGCAGGTTGCAAGTGAAGACAGTGATATAAATGTGCTATATATCATTTTATAGACTGGTATAATGTTCATAATTGAGGACTGTTACGAGTAGGTTGCAAGTGAAGACAGTGATAGAAATGTACTATATATCATCTTATAGACTGGTATAATGTTCATAATTGAGGACTGTGACGAGCAGATTGCAAGTGAAGACAGTGATAGAAATGTACTATATATCATTTTATAGACTGGTATAATGTTCATAATTGAGGACTGTGACGAGTAGGTTGCAAGTGAAGACAGTGATAGAAATGTACTATATATCATCTTATAGACTGGTATAATGTTCATAATTGAGGACTGTGACGAGCAGATTGCAAGTGAAGACAGTGATAGAAATGTACTATATATCATTTTATAGACTGGTATAATGTATGTTCATAATTGAGGATAATTGAGGACTGTGACGAGCAGGTTGCAAGTGAAGACAGTGGTAGAAATGTGCTATATATCATCTTATAGACTGGTATAATGATCATAATTCACGACTGTGACGAGCAGGTTGCAAGTGAAGACTGGTATAATGCTCATAATTGAGGACTGTGACGAGCAGGTTGCAAGTGAAGACAGTGATAGAAATGTACTATATATCATCTTATAGACTGGTATAATGTTCATAACTGAGGACTGTGACGAGCAGGTTGCAAGTGAAGACAGTGATAGAAATGTACTACATAGCATCTTATAGACTCGTATAGTGTTGATAATTGAGGACTGTGACGAGCAGGTTGCAAGTGAAGACAGTGATAGAAATGTACTATATATCGTTTTATAGACTGGTATAATGTTCATAATTGAGGACTGTGACGAGCAGACTGCAAGTGAAGACAGTGATAGAAATGTACTATATATCATTTTATAGACTGGTATAATGTTCATAATTGAGGACTGTTACGAGTAGGTTGCAAGTGAAGACAGTGATAGAAATGTACTATATATCATTTTATAGACTGGTATAATGTACATAATTGAGGACTGTGACGAGCAGGTTGCAAGTGAAGACAGTGGTAGAAATGTACTATATATCATCTTATAGACTGGTATAATGTTCATAACTGAGGACTGTGACAAGCAGATTGCAAGTGAAGACAGTGATAGAAATGTACTTTATATCATTTTATAGACTGGTATAATGTTCATAATTGAGGTGTGTGACGAGTAGGTTGCAAGTGAAGACAGTGGTAGAAATGTGCTATATATCATTTTATAGACTGGTATAATGTTCATAATTGAGGACTATTACGAGCAGGTTGCAAGTGAAGACTGGTATAATGCTCATAATTGAGGACTGTGACGAGCAGGTTGCAAGTGAAGACAGTGATAGAAATGTACTATATATCATCTTATAGACTTGTATAATGTTCATAACTGAGGACTGTGACGAGCAGGTTGCAAGTGAAGACAGTGATAGAAATGTACTACATAGCATCTTATAGACTCGTATAGTGTTCATAATTGAGGACTGTGGTAAGCAGGTTGCAAGTGAAGACTGGTATAATGCTCATAATTGAGGACTGTTACGAGTAGGTTGCAAGGGAAGACAGTGATAGAAATGTACTATATATCATCTTATAGACTGGTATAATGTTCATAATTGAGGACTGTGACGAGCAGATTCCAAGTGAAGACAGTGATAGAAATGTACTATATATCATTTTATAGACTGGTATAATGTACATAATTGAGGACTGTGACGAGCAGGTTGCAAGTGAAGACAGTGGTAGAAATGTACTATATATCATTTTATAGACTGGTATAATGTATATAATTGAGGACTGTGACGAGCAGGTTGCAAGTGAAGACAGTGGTAGAAATGTACTATATATCATCTTATAGACTGGTATAATGTTCATAACTGAGGACTGTGACAAGCAGATTGCAAGTGAAGACAGTGATAGAAATGTACTTTATATCATTTTATAGACTGGTATAATGTTCATAATTGAGGTGTGTGACGAGTAGGTTGCAAGTGAAGACAGTGATAGAAATGTGCTATATATCATTTTATAGACTGGTATAATGTTCATAATTGAGGACTGTTACGAGTAGGTTGCAAGTGAAGACAGTGATAGAAATGTACTATATATCATTTTATAGACTGGTATGATGTTCATAATTGAGGACTGTTACGAGTAGGTTGCAAGTGAAGACAGTGATAGAAATGTACTATATATCATTTTATAGACTGGTATAATGTACATAATTGAGGACTGTGACGAGCAGGTTGCAAGTGAAGACTGGTAGAAATGTACTATATATCATCTTATAGACTGGTATAATGTTCATAACTGAGGACTGTGACAAGCAGATTGCAAGTGAAGACAGTGATAGAAATGTACTATATATCATTTTATAGACTGGTATAATGTTCATAATTGAGGTGTGTGACGAGTAGGTTGCAAGTGAAGACAGTGATAGAAATGTGCTAAATATCATTTTATAGACTGGTATAATGTTCATAATTGAGGACTGTTACGAGTAGGTTGCAAGTGAAGACAGTGATAGAAATGTACTATATATCATCTTATAGACTGGTATAATGTTCATAACTGAGGACTGTGACGAGCAGGTTGCAAGTGAAGACAGTGATAGAAATGTACTACATAGCATCTTATAGACTCGTATAGTGTTCATAATTGAGGACTGTGACGAGCAGGTTGCAAGTGAAGACAGTGATAGAAATGTACTATATATCATCTTATAGACTGGTATAATATTCATAACTGAGGACTGTGTCGAGCAGGTTGCAAGTGAAGACTGGTATAATGCTCATAATTGAGGACTGT
Source organism: Gigantopelta aegis (assembly GCF_016097555.1). Lineage (NCBI taxonomy): Eukaryota > Metazoa > Mollusca > Gastropoda > Neomphalida > Peltospiridae > Gigantopelta > Gigantopelta aegis. The sequence goes on from NC_054710.1 coordinate 50,445,626, forward strand.
GACGAGCAAGTTGCAAGTGAAGACTGGTATAATGCTCATAATTGAGGACTGTGTTGAGCAGTTTGCAAGTGAAGACTGGTATAATGTTCATAATTGAGGACTGTGACGAGCAGGCTGCAAGTGAAGACAGTGATAGAAATGTACTATATATCATCTTATAGACTGGTATAATGTTCATAACTGAGGACTGTCGAGCAGGTTGCAAGTGAAGACTGGTATAATGCTCATAATTGAGGACTGTGACGAGCAGGTTGCAAGTGAAGACAGTGATAGAAATGTACTATATATCATCTTATAGACTGGTATAATGCTCATAATTGAGGACTGTGACGAGCAGGTTGCAAGTGAAGACAGTGGTAGAAATGTACTATATATCATCTATAGACTGGTATAATGTTCATAACTGAGGACTGTGACAAGCAGATTGCAAGTGAAGACAGTGATAGAAATGTACTATATATCATTTTATAGACTGGTATAATGTTCATAATTGAGGTGTGTGACGAGTAGGTTGCAAGTGAAGACAGTGATAGAAATGTGCTATATATCATTTTATAGACTGGTATAATGTTCATAATTGAGGTGTGTGACGAGTAGGTTGCAAGTGAAGACCGTGATAGAAATGTACTATATATCATTTTATAGACTGGTATGATGTTCATAATTGAGGACTGTTACGAGTAGGTTGCAAGTGAAGACAGTGATAGAAATGTAGTATATATCATTTTATAGACTGGTATAATGTTCATAATAGAAATGTACTATATATCATTTTATAGACTGGTATAATGCTCATAATTGAGGACTGTGAGGTGTGTGACGAGTAGGTTGCAAGTGAAGACAGTGATAGAAATGTGCTATATATCATTTTATAGACTGGTATGATGTTCATAATTGAGGACTGTTACGAGTAGGTTGCAAGTGAAGACAGTGATAGAAATGTACTATATATCATTTTATAGACTGGTATAATGTATATAATTGAGGACTGTGACGAGCAGGTTGCAAGTGAAGACAGTGATAGAAATGTACTATATATCATCTTATAGACTGGTATAATGTTCATAACTGAGGACTGTGTCGAGCAGGTTGCAAGTGAAGACTGGTATAATGTTCATAATTGAGGACTGTGACGAGCAGGCTGCAAGTGAAGACAGTGATAGAAATGTACTATATATCATCTTATAGACTGGTATAATGTTCATAACTGAGGACTGTCGAGCAGGTTGCAAGTGAAGACTGGTATAATGCTCATAATTGAGGACTGTGACGAGCAGGTTGCAAGTGAAGACAGTGATAGAAATGTACTATATATCATCTTATAGACTGGTGTAATGTTCATAATTGAGGACTGTGACGAGCAGGTTGCAAGTGAAGACAGTGATAGAAATGTACTATATATCATCTTATAGACTGGTGTAATGCTCATAATTGAGGACTGTGACGAGCAGGTTGCAAGTGAAGACAGTGATAGAAATGTACTACATATCATGTTATAGACTGGTGTAATGTTCATAATTGAGGACTGTGACGAGCAGGTTGCAAGTGAAGACAATGATAGAAATGTACTATATATCATTTTATAGACTGGTATAATGTTCATAATTGAGGACTGTTACGAGTAGGTTGCAAGTGAAGACAGTGATAGAAATGTACTATATATCATCTTATAGACTGGTATAGTGTTCATAATTGAGGACTGTGACGAGCAGGTTGCAAGTGAAGACAGTGATAGAAATGTACTATATATCATCTTATAGACTGGTATAATATTCATAACTGAGGACTGTGTCGAGCAGGTTGCAAGTGAAGACTGGTATAATGCTCATAATTGAGGACTGTGACGAGCAGGTTGCAAGTGAAGACAGTGATAGAAATGTACTATATATCATCTTATAGACTGGCATAATGGTCATAATTGAGGACTGTGACGAGGAGGTTGCAAGTGAAGACGGTGATAGAAATGTACTATATATCATCTTATAGACTGGTATAATGTTCATAACTGAGGACTGTGTCGAGCAGGTTGCAAGTGAAGACAGTAATAGAAATGTACTACATATCATTTTATAGACTGGTATAGTGTTCATAATTGAGGACTGTGACGAGCAGGTTGCAAGTGAAGACAGTGATGGAAATACAGCACATAATTCTGATATCTGCAAAACATGGATCCATCTTTATCATGGTATTGTTCTAAAATATCACGGCAATAGATGAATTTCGAACTGATTTATTTGTTCGACTCAGTCTTGTACAGCACTATGATTTTAAGCAATAATCTTTATTATCACCTGCAGGTAGCAATACATATTTGATCAAAGTACATTTTAAGTTGACTTGGACCTTTACTGGGTTTATATTTGGACAATTATAAAATTTGTATTCAAATAGTTTGAATTTTGTATTATTATAATTTATGTGTTTGATAAAAACCACACGAACAACATATTAGTTGTCTGAAAAATGCATATTGTATGCATTGTGTATGTGAGAAATAATATGCGTTCTAGTGGAGTCATTAAACAAAAAAGAAAACAAAACTTTTACAACTGAAAAAAACAACTATTGTTTGTTTACGCCACAATGACGTTTTTGGTGCTGATAAATAGTTTTATCATGTACTGATAGAGAACTATCCATTTTTCACAGTCATGGCCTTCGAACTTATGAGGTAGGAAAATGCGTTTGGCCAGTAGGGAATATGTATTACTTCAACAGTACCACCAGAATTACTGTTTACATTACTGAATTACTGTTTACATTACTGAATTACTGTTTACACAGATTATTGACTTTAATTAGTTTGAGCTTTATTTTTATTTATGATTGCTAACGTTCCTGCATCAGGGTGTTAACCGTAAGACTATTGGGCTAACTGTGACAAAACCTGGATGATTAGGTACAATAGGTCATCATGTTTTTGTGGTCTATGCATGAAAGTATATACGTGCGTATCATGTACCTCACCAGTACTCTTGTTGTTGGTGGGTTGTTTTTTGGTGGGTTTTTTGTTTGTTTGTTTGTTGTTTGTTTGTTTTTGTTTTCTTGTTGTTGTTTGTTTGTTTGTTTGTTGTTGTTGTTGTTTGTTATTTATTTTTATTCTATTTTTATTTTATTTTTGTGGGGTAGGGGGGGGGGGGGTAACCTTAACACTACTGTAATAAAACTATGATGATTTGGTACAGTTGTAAAAGGCATCACGTTTGTGTGGTCTGTGACTGAAAATATATACAGACGTATCATGTACCTCTGATGTGTGCAGACATTGGTGGTTTACATATGTGTAGGAGTTATAGCAGTGAATAGTATCACTATGTTAATATATACAGACGTATCATGTAACTCTGATGTGTGCAGACATTGGTGGTTTACATATGTGTAGGAGTTATAGCAGTGAATAGTATCACTATGTTAATATATACAGACGTATCATGTACCCCTGATGTGTGCAGACATTGGTGGTTTAGATATGTGTAGGAGTTATAGCAGTGAATAGTATCACTATGTTAATATATACAAACGTATCATGTACCTCTGATGTGTGCAGATATTGGTGGTTTACATATGTGTAGGAGTTATAGCAGTGAATAGTATCACTATGTTAATTATAGTTTTGTATATTTTTAGATGATCCAGAACGCATGTCGACCTTAAATGCAGGTGCTATATCGGGAATTGTGATTGCTGTTGTTCTGGCTCTTGCTATTCCTACTGTGTGGATACTTTATAAGAGGTAATTAAATCATATATAATTATATGTGTAGTCAAACTTTGATAACTCGAATTTAAAAGGGGCGACGAAGTAGTTAGATTTTCAGAAGTTGGTATATTACACATCAAAACTGAAACGGTCTTGCAGATAGATGATTTCATTGAGTTTTGTATTAAACGATTGGTGCACTGCCCCCATTTTCCAATGCCTGGTGGAAGGCTAATTAATATATAAATGTCAGTTCACCCCAATCCCAGCTGGTGGCATCTTCTGGCTCCTTTTCTGTATGTTTTAAATACGTAAATAAAGAAAGAACACAGCTTAGATACACCAGGCTACTGGGGTCCGAGTGACGGGTCAGACGACTAGAAACCGTCTCCAAGCAACTCATCTGCATGTTCGGCGACCATGTATTGTGCCACCTATGAAAAATCGCTATATGGTAAACAAGCACCAATGGCGTACCCCGAGTAGATACTAGGGGGATCGTCGATGGTCTCGTGTAATGTGTTTTGATCAGTCCAGAATCACTCTGAACTTCTTGCATCAGTCGTTTCAACCTGTGGACCACAACTGGTCAAAGGTCGTGGTATCTATATCTGTGCATATAAAAGATCCCTTGCTGCATTACCACAAATGTAGCGAGTTTCTTCTGATGACTACGAGTCAGAATTAACAAATGTTTGACATCCTATAGCTGATGATTAATTAATCAATGTGTTCTAGTGGTGTCGTTAAACAAAACAAAATGGTTCCTCTATAGGTGTGATCGCTTTTGGAGACGTCCAAATGAACGCCAAGCAAACGTCAACCTCAGGCCACATGACATATTTGGTGGCGGTTCAGTTATGATGTGGGGTGTCATCACTATGATTGATAGAACACGACTCCAAATTGTTCAAGGAGGGTCACTTGTCGGTGCTACTGGAATAAAATACTGGCACCGATTGTTGTCATGTGTGCTCGCCAGTGCTGGTCGACGGTTTGTGTTTCAAGATAACAATGCTCTGACCCACCGTACACATGTCGTAAATGACTACCTTCACACGCAAAACGTTACCAGAATGACATGGCAAGCAATAGGCCCTGGCATTTCCCCCGTTAATGTATACAGTTTGTTTTATTTAATGACGCCACTAAAGCACATTTATTTTTTATGTTATCATTGGCTATTGGACGTCAAACATATGGACATTCTGACACTGATTTTTAGAGGAAAACTGCTGTCGCCACATAGGCTACTCTTTTACGACAGGCAGCAAGGGTCTTTTATTTGCGTTTCCCACAGGTAAGATAGCACAAACCATGGCCTTTGTTAAACGAGTTATGGATCACTGGTCGGTGCAAGTGGTTTACACCTACTCATTGAAGCACTCACTCGGGGTTTGGAGTCGGTATCTGGATTAAAAATCCCATGCCTCGACTGGGATCTGAACCCAGTACCTACCAGCCTGTAGACCGATGGCCTAACCACTACTCCGCCGAGGCCGGTCCCCATTAATATATAAATATTTATTGTATTTTGGCATGTGTATTCTGTTCTTTAAAAAACAAAACAAAACAAACAAAAAAAAAAAAAAAACAAAACAAAAACATGCAACATTTAGCATGCCGCTACTGATGTCGCGTACTAAAGAAATCACGTCGTTCTTGTAGATTATGCCTTCTTGCTAGAAATATGGAACAAAGAATGCAGTGGTAAAGTGCTCGCCTGATCAGTCTAGGTTCGATTCCATTTGGTGGCCTATTGGGCGATTTCTACTTCCAGCCAGTGCACCAAGACTGGCATATCAAAAGTGTGTGCTATCCTCTCTGGTGGATGGTGCATAGAACAGATCCCTTGCTATTAATGGGAAAAAAAATCGTTGTTTCCTCTCTGAACATTATATGTGAGAATTTCCAAATGTTTGACATCCAATGGCCGATAATAAATAAAGCAATGTATTGTAGTGATGTATTTAAACAATACAACATTTTAACAATATATATGACCGTGTGAATTTGATTTCAAATAGACATATGCAAGCATTTGATTATTATTATTATTATTATTATTATTATTATATAAATATAACTGAATCAAGTGACGTATTCATCTAACAATGTAATTTATTTTTGTATGTGTGTGTGTGTGTGTGTGTGTGTGTGTGTGTGTGTGTGACACAAAACAAGAATTGTCTTCGTCATTTGCTAAGGACAATATCTTGATAACTCGTTAATAATTTAGTATCCTCTATTTATTTCGGTTATTTCAATACTAATCTATGGTATCATACTATTTTGATATTGTTGTTGTTATAACAGAAACAGAAATATTACAATTTGTGTCATGTAACATTAGGAATAAATTATAGATTACATTTATTTCCAGGAAAATAAAGAAGAAAGCTGAAGATGTACAGAACGAATCAAATAACTAACGAAAACCGAAATCTAGCTTACAACTCTTCATGTTTCCGTAATTAGTACCTGAATACTGAAGACAGAAACGTGCTAACGTTAGAACTCCATGTTATCTTTTTTTCAGTTCGTATGAAACTGCATCAGTAAACAAGGCTCTTTTTTGTTAGGTGTTTCAGTATTTTACATTTGGTTGTTTTTCTATAAATAAAATTGCAGCTGAAAGTAGACTAAAGTTGAAGTACCATAGCTAGAAGTGCAGTATTTCACTAGTTTTACATTTGTTGTCCAAAATAACAATTGTTTGTTTGCATAAAACGGTAACTGATGAATTAGCTTGTAACTGTGTAATGAATAATGTTAAATTCATATAAAAAAACATTATTAGTTTTAAACTCATAAAATTTTCACAAACAAAAAGGATGGGGGGGGGGGGGGGCAAAAAATTATGAACTGTAAACATTATATCTCAAAATGCTGAAATGTCTAGTTTAGGCATTTTTACCTGAATTGTTACTTATAATCAATAAAGCAATACAAGGACATTGAAGGCAGAATTGCATGTGCAATTACTTTATTCAGCTGTTTCATATATACAATGTGTTTTTTGTCCTAATCTATATATTACAAAATAAAATGAAAACTAACTGCTAAAACATTAGGACACCTATACTAGATATTTAATTTATGTATATTTTATATTTAATATGTATTTAATATGTAATTATAGTCACAACACATTAATAAAAAAAAAAACCTAACTAATTTGAGTTTCTATGGGTATAAAACTTCACTATATGTTTCATCGGTTCCCATTTCATGCAAACGGGCTATACATATTTACCGATCCCACATAAAGTATGTGTATAAATAACAATATCAGAATTGTACAGTGTGTGCATTATATACACAGATTCACGTTCAGTACGACTATAGTGTGTCCCAACCTCGTACAAACAAGTTTTATTATATAAACAGATTCACGTTCAGTACGACTATAGAGTGTCCCAACCTCGTACAAACAAGTTTTATTATATACACAGATACACGTTCAATACGACTATAGTGTGTCCCAACCTCGTACAAAGAAGTTTATTATATACACAGAGTCACGTTAAGTACGACTATAGTGTGTCTCAACCTCGTACAAACAAGTTTTATTATATACACAGATTCACGTTCAGTACGACTATAGGGTGTCCCAACCTCGTACACACAAGTTTTATTATATAAACATATTCACGTTCAGTACGACTATAGAGTGTCCCAACCTCGTACAAACAAGTTTTATTATATACACAGATTCACATTCAGTACGACTATAGTGTGTCCCAACCTCGTACAAACAAGTTTTATTATATACACAGATTCACGTTCAGTACGACTATAGAGTGTCACAACCTCGTACAAACAACTTTTATTATATACACAGATTCACGTTCAGTACCACTATAGTGTGTCCCAACCTCGTACAAACAAGTTTTATTATATACACAGATTCACGTTCAGTACGACTATAGAGTGTCCCAACCTCGTACAAACAAGTTTTATTATATACACAGATTCATATTCAGTACGACTATAGTGTGTCCCAACTTCGTACACACAAGTTTTATTATATACACAGATTCACGTTCAGTACGACTATAGAGTGTCACAACCTCGTACAAACAACTTTTATTATATACACAGATTCACCTTCAGTACCACTATAGTGTGTCCCAACCTCGTACAAACAACTTTTATTATATACACAGATTCACGTTCAGTACCACTATAGTGTGTCCCAACCTCGTACAAACAACTTTTATTATATACACAGGTTCACGTTCAGTACGACTATAGTGTGTCCCAACCTCGTACACACAAGTTTTATTACATACACAGATACACGTTAAGTACGACTATAGTGTGTCCCAACCTCGTACACACAAGTTTTATTACATACACAGATACACGTTCAGTACGACTATAGGGTGTCCCAACCTCGTATACAGAAGTTTTATTATATACACAGATTCACGTTCAGTACGACTATAGTGTGTCCCAACCTCCTACAAACAAGTTTTATTATATACACAGATTCACGTTAAGTACGACTATAGTGTGTCCCAAACTCGTACAAACAAGTTTTATTATATACACAGATTCACGTTCATTACAACTATAGTGTGTCCCAAACTCGTACAAACAAGTTTTATTATATACACAGGTTCACGTTAAGTACGACTATAGTGTGTCACAACCTCGTACAAACAAGTTTTATTATATACACAGATTCACGTTCAGTACGACTATAGTGTGTCCCAACCTCGTACAAACAAGTTTTATTTATTATTATTTCACAGAAGAAGAAACGTAAAAGTTAAATATTTTGTTCCACTAATAAATTAAAAAGGTTTGCTGTAATTTTTATGGGCATATAGCTGAAAGTATAATGTGAAAGTTGATGGAACACAAGTATGGAAGCTGCCATTATGCAACTTTGACATTGCATGTTTATGATGGTTTACGATATTTAATGTTATTTTTATTTATATTGCGGTATATTATTGTCTTATATTTTATTTATTTTCATTTTCTTGTTCATATTTCTATTTCTATGTTTAGTTTAATTTATATTTTTACTTTTTTATTTTATTTTATTTTTGATTGGATCAATTCAATTATTTTCTATTCTATTCTATTGCATTTAAAACAGTTATTCCATTTTAGTTTTCTCCATAAATAAAACTATCAAGCAACAGTTTGTCCAAGTATCTTTTTTTTAATGTTTCTTTATTTGTTTATCTATGTGTGTGTGTGTGTGTGTGTGTGTGTGTGTGCGGGGAGGTTCGTGGATGGGGGCTTCTTTTCGTGTTTTGCATTTATTTTCTTTCTTTAGCTTTTTTTATTTTAGAAGAATAACATACTCAAATAATGAACTAAGAGCTGTATGGTTACAATTTATTTTACTGTATATTTTGCATTCCCAGCTCAGTCTAGGACCGATGCCTGGCGGCCTAACGGGCATAAGTAGAGTATCCAAGTTCGTGTTATCTGTGGTCTTGTTTGTGGGATGGTACACATCAACGATCCCTTGCTTCTAATGGAACAATGTAACTGGTTTCCTTTCCATGACGATATATTAAAATTAATTAAATTAAATGTTTCATACCCAATAGCCGATGGTTAATAAATCAGTGTGTTCTACTGTTGTCCTTAAACCAAACAAATTTTAACTTTGTATTCCTAAAAACGAGTAAAAAGTGTTATTCTTTGTGTTGCTTTCACGTAGGTGTCTTACAAAATACCAACAATACGTTCGAAACTTTATCTGAAAACAAGGATGTCTCATACTTGACTTAAGTTTAATGTTTTAGTACTTACATTATAGAGCAAATAATAAAAATTATGTCACCATTCAACACAACATCATATGAATTATTTCACTATTCAAGAGTCCACTCTTGCTCCATTTTCCTTTTACCCAAAACTAATTTTGATGCGGAATTTTCAATATTTTTTTATGAAACTGAAATAGTATTTACTGGGAATGAAAACATGTAATGTCATCATCCGGTATTGCCCATTGCGCTATTCATCGTGTCAGCCAGTTCGCCACGACTGGTATATTAAAGTCCGTGGTATGTGCTATCCTGTTTGTGGGATGGTGCATATACCAGATCCCTTGTTACTAATGGAAACATGTAGCGGGTTTCCTCTCTAAGACTATATGTCAAATTTACAAAAAAGTTTGACATCCAGTAGCAGCTAATTAATAAACCAGTGTGCTCTAGTGATGTCAATAAACAAAACAAATTTAAAACTTTTCATCTGGTATTTGACTACAACTTGGCAAGACATTTCTTTCCGGTTATACCTACTTTATCTGAAGGTTCAGCTTTAGCTTAAAGGGGCTGTCCAGGATTTGCCGTCATTGTAACGTTTCTGACTAATTTACGCATATCCAAATGCATTTAATCAGCTTTAAAGTTTCGAACCCACGGTTCAACTCTTTTGCTCAAATATAAAGATGCCATAAATTCAGGTCTACCTATTAAATATAGACATTTGTTTATACTATGTACGAATTAGTACACATATACAACTACTATTTTATAGCGAACAGTACTTCTTGTTATCAAATAGCAAACTTGCGATGCGTTTAAATTGTTATATTACATAAAAATACATTCAAGTTTTGAAACTATATATCAATGGTTACATGCCACTATTTGACACATATTATAAATGTGCACTAACATTGAATAAGTTCTTAATGTATATATTTAGATGTGTCGGTGTCACGTGTGTTCATTCGACAGATTGTAGATGGTTTCCGTTTTTATTGTTACGCTTTGTTAGCTTAGTCCTGGAGCCAAGGCTTCGTTTTATTTTTTTTTAATTCTCAATCCTCCCAACTTAAGGTAAATCTTTTCAAAACCTGATCCTGTCATGAATAGCTACCCCTATTATTATTATTATTATTATCCAGCAAATGCAGGTTCCCAAAAGAAATCAGCCTATGGCTCCTGGACTACCTACGGAATTTTACCTTTCAATGTCCCTTTAACTAAATAGTGTTCGTATTTTTGTGTACATCCAGGTACCTCCCCCCACCCCCACCCCCACACACACATTGGGGGAGTAGCTTCGGAATTTTACCTTTCATCGTTTCTTTAACTATGTAGTGTTTGTATCTTTTGTGTACGTATTTTAATAGTTTCCAAAATATATATGTATCTTTATGTGCCACTATTTGACATATTCTAAATGTACACTGAACTTAAATAATGTCATTACCTGTATTAATTACTTTTTTAATGTATATAGTTAGATTTTTCATGGTTACATATTCCTTAGATGGACTTTAGATCGTTTACGTGTTTTATTGTTACACTATGTTAGCTTAGTCCTGGAGCCAAGGGTTCATTTTATTATATTTTGTTCTGAATCCATCCAACTTGATGTAAATCCTTTTAAAACCCGATCCTGCCATGAATAGCTATCCCTATTATCATTATCCAGGAAATGCAGGTTCCCAAAAGAAATCAGCCTATGCCTCCTGGACTAGCTACGGAATTTACTTTTCATTGTTTCTTTAACTAAGTAGTGTTCGTATTTGTGTGTACACATTTTAAAATAGTTTCCAAACTATACATGAATCGTTACATGCCACTATTTGACATATATCCTAAATGCGTCTATGAATTGCGTTCTTAATGTATATAGTTAGATAGTACACAGTTACGTATTCTTTAGATGGACTTTAGATGGTTTACTTGTTTTATTGTTACACTTTGTGAACTTAGTCCTGGAGCCAAGGGTTCATTTTGTTCTGAATCCATCTGACTTGATGTAAATCCTTTCAAAACCCGACCCTGTTCTGGATAGCTTCCCATATTCATTATTATCCAGCACATGCAGCCCCCCCCCCCACCCCACCCCCCCCCCCCCCAAAAAAAAAGATAATAATAAAAAAAAAGAAAAAAAAAAGAAAAAAAAAGAAATAATAATACTAATAATAATAATAATAAAATATAATTATAATAATAATAATAATAGTAATAATAATAATTTTAATAATAATAATAATAAATAAATAAAACTCATCCTATTGCTCCTGGACTAGCTACGAAATTTTACATTTGATTTTTCTTTAACTAAATAATGTTTGTTTCCAAACTATATATGAATCGTTATATGCCACTATTTGACATATTCTAAATTGCGAATTTCATAACCTATATACATTGATTTCTTAATGTATATAGTTACGTCTTCTTTAGATAGACTTTAGATGGTGTACATGTTTTATTGTTACACTTTGTGATCTTAGTCCTTGAGCCTTAGTTCATTTTATTTTCTTTATTATTTTTATTTTGCTTCATTCTAGTTGATGTCAATATTTTAATGGGATTTAACAAAAGTACTATGTTAGTGTGACCAGGAAGGGGTTAATATGCATAAATGATATCAAAATAGACTGTACGGTACTAACCTCATGAATAAGCATTGCCACAAGCACGAATGAGTACTTTACTAGAAATGAAGAAACACTAGCATTGTTGAATATTGAATATACATTTATTTACAAAAAACAAAAACAGAAGTACATATCTGGAATTGCCAACGGTTGCAAACGCCCCTACCCCCATACCCACCACCACCCCCAAATTTCTTTTTAATTAATTAATTAATTTAAAAAAAAAAACAAAAAAAAAAACAATATTTAACGACACACTCAACACATTTTATTTACGGTTATATGGCGTCAGACATATGGTTAAGGACCACATATATTTTGAGAGGAAATCCGCTGTTGACACATAGGCTACTCTTTTACGACAGGCAGCAAGGGATCTTTTATTGCGCTTTCCACAGGCAGGATAGCACAAACCATGGCCTTTGTTGAACCAGTTATGGATCACTGGTCGGTGCAAGTGGTTTATACCTACCCATTGAGCCTTGCGGAGCACTCACTCAGGGTTTGGAGTCGGTATCTGGATTAAAAACCCCATGCCTCGACTGGGATCCGAACTCAGTACCTACCAGCCTGTAGACCGATGGCTAACCACGATGCCACCGAGGCCGGTGAAAAATAAATAAATAATTTTTAATAATCATGAATAGCTACCCCTAGACAACACATCAAGACATCGAGCAAATCCAGTCCAGTATTTTACCTTTCATTGTTTCTATAACTGAATAATGTTAGTATTTTTGAAAACATATTTTAAAATAGTTTCCAAACTATATATGAATGGTTACATACCACTATTTGACATATATATTCAGCACGTACACTAAATGTGAGACTTTCAGTACGTATATCCATTGCTTTCTTAATGTATATAACTAAATGTTTCATAAGTATGCATTCTTTAGATGGTTTACTTTTTTTTTTTATTGTTACAATTGGTGGACTTCGTCCGGGAGCCAAGATTTCGTTATATTTGATTTAGTTGTTCTCATTCATCCTACTTTTTGTGCGTTGTTGGGGTTTTTCGGGGTTTTTTTTGTGTGTTTGTGACCAAGAACGGATTAGTACTCATAAAATTTTATCGTGAATAAACGTGCCCCCCCCCCCCCCCCCCCGGAAAAAAATAAAAATAAAAAAATAAATAAAATAATAATAATATTAGTAGTACTTTAGAAACTACGATTTGTTTTTTGTTGGGTTTTTTTCGAGGGGTGTGGGGGTGGGGGGGGGGGGGGTGTGTGTGTGAATATTTCGGTGTAATCTTCGTAAAGAAAAATGCTCAAACCTAGCAGACGCTCCCCCACCTGCCCCCAATCACGATGAGCTACCCATAGACAACAAAGCAGCAAAGAAAGAAAAATAATTATACAGTAAATCGACCCCCCCCCCCCCCCCCCCATTCAGCCTATGGCCCCAGGACAGGTATCAGTAGTTTATCTTTGACAAACCCTTGAATTAAGTAATGTGTTTACCTTTAGCATAGTTATTTTAGTGAAAAGATTAGATTAGATTATATAAAAATAAAATACGATTGTTGTTTTTACACATTGTTTTTGTTGTTTGGGTTTCTGGGATTTGGACTGTCTAGAGTTTGCTGCCATTATAATGTTTCCAACTTAGGGAATATCTTCAGTGGATAAAATTGTTTGCTAAACACATTGTCTTGTGTATATTCAGTGTGTTTCTGATCGTACTAATGTGTATCTCTCAATACGTACCCACAAGACAAATATATATTGGGAAATAAAATGAAGTTAGGCTAGCACAAACCTTAAGACAATCAGAAATGCCTTGGATGTACAGAGGCTAATATTGAAAATAACAAAATTTCAGTCGTCATCAAGGGTTTGATAATTGGAAACATTAACAATAGCAAAAACAAAAAACAAAAAAATTACTAATAATATAATATATATTTAACACCAAAACTCTCCAAGTATATATTGTCTGATTGTTTTGAATTGATATTTCTGAAACCACGAACAATGATTCCCAGGGTCAGTCTTCACAAACTAGTGGAGAGATATTTTAGAAATTTTGAATTGACCGCAAACTAATAGCGAGACAATAAATAATTTTATTTATTTATTTATTAAATACGTTTAATTAAAAATTAGAAAGCCTACCATCACCATGAATTTTGATGGGATAGCTATGAAACTTAATACTGCGATTCTCTTACAATATCAACAAACTAACAGAGATATATTTTGGAAGTTTAGAATTTTAACACTCAAAGGTCTCTTTGAACTATCACCTACTAATAACAAAATAGAAAATTAAATAGCGGAATTCTCTAGACTGACATACCTCGTTTATTTAAATAAGCAACACATCTCAATGATGTTTGTATTGTATATAGATATTCCAACAAACAAGCTATTAGCTTTTGATTAAGATAGTTTCCAATTGTTACACGTTGTTTTACCTTGTGTATTCCAGTCTGTTGCTTTGTGTTTCTTGAAATAAATTCTAAACTTCAGCAATGTTTGTCTTTGTGTATGATTATATCTAACAAACAAATATATCTTTAGATATTTGTTTGGTGTCGAGATGTTGTTAAACACTATTTCATTCATTCATGGGTTTTTTTTAAAGAAAGACTAGTGCATGCATATAAGAACAGATGCAGTTACCATAGGCTTCGTACAAATGAAAGGAGGCGGGTCGTAGTCCCTTGGTAAGGCGCCCGCTCGATGCGCGGTTGGTGTGGGATCGATCCCGGTCAGTGGCCCCATTGGTTTATTTCCCGTTCCAGCCAGTGTCCCACGACTGGTGTAACAAAGGCCGTAGTATGTACTACCCTGTCTGTGGGATGGTGCATATAACAGATATATTGCTGCTAATCGAGAGTGGGTTTTCTATTACAATATCTGTGTGGTCCTTAACCATGTCCGACGCCATATAACATAAATAAAATGTGCTGAATGCGTCGTTGAATATATCTTTGTTTTTCTTTCGTACAAATAAATATATCCTGCATATATATCCTACTGTATGCTGCCCAAATGTCTGAGATAATTGTCGTTTTGGCTTTTATGTGGGCTTTTTTGTTGTTGTTTTTCTTGGGGGGGGGGGGGGGGGGGGGGGGGGGGGGTTCTTTAATTAAGGGTAGAAGTGTCCGGATCTCGTTTTGCTACTGTCCCTCTACACACTGTCCGCGATTGTCCAGGACATGTTTTACGGGGAGGGGGCCAAGAAAAAAAGGGGCACATCGGTTCGTTAAAAGGGCATATTAATAGCAGTTTTAATATTTGCAGTTAATTTGAATGCGTTTGTGTATATATCACAGTGTACGAACAGAAGTGTACACTAAATAACTAGCTGCATTTTTCTGTAGCGATAGCGGAATTAATAAAGATTATTATATGAACTTTGAGGCCCGTCAGAGCATTTTTCAAAGTACGGTGCGCTAATGTTCAGGGTCGTTGTTAAGCATGGCACGAAATGTTTATGGTGGTCCGGGGACATGGTTCCCTGGAGAAATTTTTAAAGCTGGGTGGTTTAAACGCCTTTTCTTGGCATCTAAATAGCAAAATTAGCCATGTTTAAACAATAATTTACTAACTATTTTAAGCAGTATTTTGCATAGTATTCCCCTTGGAAGCCTGATAGCAAAATTACCCATTTTCAGACAGTGATCACTTCCTCTTTTGTAGGGTTATAACCCAAAAATATAATTTAGAAGAGATCAAACTCGGTATTCTTATATCTCAATCACTAAATCGTAAATGTTAGTGTAGAACGGGGGCGGGAGAACGGAGAGGGGGACCTGGGAAAAATCCATAGAATCAACTTTGCTGCGTATATAATTATGACTATCATATATTTCATTGTAATTTGACTTTGATAACTTTTATTTTTTTATACAATGCACTATTCTAGGAACGGACAGACAAGACAGATATGTTGTTTATTAAAACCTCACCTCAGTTTTAAAAAAACATACATCAATAAAACACCCCTGCGTGTGTTGTAACCTCACCGTGGTGCAGGGATGTAACATTCTCTTTGAGAATGGCCAATACAGCACAAAATTGAAGTTTTGAGTAAAATTCAGTATAAGTAAAATTCTGTGATGTTTGTGTTTTTGCACAGTTCTTTACACTGTTTTTGTTTAAGTCTTGAATTTTTATATTGATGTTGATCGTCACTTTATTTATTTGCATTACCATAGTTTGACACCCAATAGCCGATGTATTTTTCGTGCTGGGGTGTCGTTAAATATTCATTCATTCATTCATTCATTCAATAAAACAATAATATATATAATAGCACTGAGCCATTCCATATGGAGTTCTGAGAGACTATAAAGAATCGACATATAAAATATACAAATATTACATTAAAAACATATTAAAAACATCTAACACGAAAATAAAACATGCTATTATATTCAGTCCAATTATAAACAGTCTATATATTAAAATAATATAAAACTAAAACACACTTAAGAAATTTAATAAAATATTATCATCCCATTAATATTCAGTCAAGTAACAGATATAATTATAGTATCTTATTTAAAACGATTTCGGTTATATTAATAAAATATCTACTCCCATTCAATTAACGTATAAAGCATGTCTCCTTTTTTCTAAAATTAATTTACAGGTTTTGGCACTAAATCTATATGCGGTATGGTTGGATAAAATGTATTATATCTGTAGCAGTTATATAACCATCCCACAATTCCAATAACTATCAACTCTGTATACACGGGGCAATAAAGTAGAACATGTTGGTCATCTTCTACACAATTGTAACAATTAAAACGACCGTTTATATATGCATAGGAGCAGCTCCACGTCGAAACATAGCTAACGCTTTTCGGTGAGATCTAATCATACCTTCTTGTATAAATAGTTCAACTCGAAACTCTTTTTTGAACATGCTGTATACACGGAGCTTGTTACCACCTGTTCCTCTCACACTTTGCGTCCGTGATATTGAAACTTTCCAGTTTTCTATGAAGCTTTCGAACAGTGTTTTTCTGACTGTGGAAACAACTTGTTTAATCAATTGCCCATAATGTGATCTGTCTAGTTAAGGCAGATATAGCCTACAACAACAACAACAAAACGATACATAGGGCCACATGTAAATTAAAACTTTAAAAAGCATTAAAAAAAAACCTATACAAAGGGACATTTGTAAATTATAACTTTAACTGGAACTATTCTAGGGACGGCTTTGTCTAGGTATAGTAGGGCAGTTACACATTAAACAACGATACAAAGGGACATTCGTACATTACATCTGTAAACAGAACTATTCTGGACACAGCTGTCTAGGTAGGGCAGGTATGCATAAACATGACAGAGCTTATTGTTCATTAGTAACTTTGAAAATCTGTACAATTTCAAATCAAAAACTATCAGGCTATCATTATGCTACTTTGACTACGCAGCTCATTACTCGCGTTAGACAATGAGGTGGACCCCGGTGAAACTCAATAACACAGACACACACCTGCAAGCTTGCACAACTTAACTTCGTGTAGCTAAAAATGCTAAGAATGTTGATCACTAGTAAGGAAAGTAGATCACATATTTAGCTAAACCAACACACTCTCGTAACAAAAATTAGAATATGTGCACACAAATTAAATATTGAAACTGGCAAGTATATTAATATAGAGATCTCAATGAAAATGTAAGGTGTGTAATTCCGATGAAATAGAAGATGAATTTCACTTCATTCTACAAAGCCCACAATATGAAACTTTAAGACACAAGTTAATTAAACAATACGATTCGTGTTATGTGTTGTCTTGTCTGTGGGATAGTACATATCAATGATCCCATGCTTCTAATGGAAAAATGTAACTGGTTTCCTTTCCAGGACAATATATCAAAATTACCATTAATTAATTTAAATGTTTCATATCAATGGCCGGTGATTAATACATCGGTTTGTTCTACTGTTGGGCTTGAAAGCTCTCAATATTTTAAAAGTTATTGGTAATACAGAATGGGGAGCAGACCGAAAGGTTATGCTCCGTCTGTATAGATCTCTTGTGAGGTCTAAACTAGATTATGGATGCATTGTGTATGGGTCGGCACGCAAGTCTTACTTGCAGATGCTAGATCCTATACACAATCAAGGACTTAGGTTATGTCTTGGTGCATTTAGAACATCTCCTGTAGAGAGCTTGTATGTTGATGCACACGAACCTTGTTTGGGTGCTAGACGTGCAAAGCTTTCTCTGCAGTATGGTGCCAAGATTAAATCTTTACCAACACATCCAACACATGATGCGGTGTTTGACAACAAATATATGAAGTTGTTTGATGCAAGGCTAAATGCTATTCGTACATTTGGTCTTCACATTAAGTGTTTTTTGTCGCTTTCCAACATTGATTTAACTGACACTTTGGAAACTCCTTCATATTTAGTTTTACCACCCTGGTGTATTACACCACCTAAAATTGTGTTTGATCTAGCGCATCTGAAGAAAGATCGCACAGATGTTGTTATTTATAAACAGTTTTTCATGGACATTCAAGATAAGTACCGTGATTACATTCCTGTCTATACAGATGGATCACGGGATGGAAGTTCTGTGGCTTGTGCTACAGTTTTTCCATCAGACACAATACTTCCCATGCGACTGCCTGACTCAGCATCGATCTTTAGTGCTGAAGTTTGGGCAGTCATTAAAGCCTTGGAAGAACTAAAGGATTCTAGTGCATCCAAATTTATTACTTTTACAGACTCACTTTCGTGTCTTCAAGCTTTACGTAATATGAAGCTGGACCATCCCTTAATTGGTATGGTGATACGAAAGTGTGTCTTTTTATCTATTGCCAACAAAGATGTATTTTGTTGGGTGCCCAGCCATGTTGGCATCAGGGGTAATGAAAAGGCAGATTCAGCTGCCAAGTCTGCTTTGGATTTGCCTCATGCCTTATACTGATTTAAAAAATAATATCAACCAATTTATCTTTTCGACTTGGCAACGTGATTGGGACGGTGAGGTTGCGAGCAAGCTTCATGCTATCAAGCCAGTCTTGGGAGAGTGGCAGTCCTCCTATAAACAGTGCAGGAAGGATGATGTAGTCTTGTGTCGTGCCCGCATCGGTCACACTCACTAAGATCCTCCACCTCAGTGTAAGCACTGTCAGTGTACTCTGACGGTACGCCACATTTTGGTGGAGTGTAAGCATCTTCATGAAACTCGAAAAGATATTTTTGGCCAAAGTAATGTGATGGAATCATTTCGATTCCATGCAGAACGTATTTTACAATTTTTACGTGACACCGAGTTTTATTCTAAATTTTAATTATATCTATCTGTGATATTTGTATTTTTACACAGTCCTTTACACTGTGTTTTTATTTAACTGTTGAATTTTTATATTCATGTTGATCATCACACTGTTGTTTCATTTTACCATAGTTTGACACCCAATAGCCGATGCATTTTTCGTGCTGGGGTGTCGTTAAACATTCATTCATTCATTCATTCATTTATCTTGAAGAAGGATCCTCCGCCTCAGTGTGAGCATTGTCAGTGTCTTCTGACTGTGCGCCACATTTTGGTGGAGTGTCAGTTTCTGAAAGAAACGCGAACAGATTTATTTGGACAAAGAAATGTGATGGAATCATTTCGATTCCATCCAGAAATTATTTTACAATCTTTACGTGACACTGAGTTTTATTCTAAATTTTAATTATATCTGTCTCTGATATTTGTATTTTTACAGTCCTTTACACTGTGTTTTTATTGACCTGTTGAATTTTTTATATTGATGTTGATCATCACATTGGGTTGCATTAACCATAGCTTGACACCCGATAGCCGATGTATTTTTCGTGCTGGGGTGTCGTTAAACATTCATTCATTCAATCATGTTCTGCTGTTGTCGTTAAACGAAACAAACTTTAACTTCGTGTTCCTTAAAAAAGTAAAACGTGTTGCCTTCACGTAAATACCAAAGCAATACGTTCGAAACTTTATCTGAAAACAAGGATGTCTCATACTTTACTTAATGTTAATGTTTTAGTACCTACATTATACAGCAAATAATACAAATTATGTCACCATTCAAGACAACATCATATGAATTATTTCACTATTGAAGTCCACTTTTGCTCCTTTTTCCTTTTAGCCAAAACTAAATTTGATGCGTAATTTTCTGAAAAGAAAAAAAATATGAAACTGAAATAGCATTTACTGGGAATGAAAACATGTAATGTCATAATCTGGTATTGCCCATTGCGCTATTTATCGTTTCAGCCAGTGCACCACGACTTGTATATCAAAGTCCGTGGTATGTGATATACTGTGTGTGGGATGGTGCATATACCAGATCCCATGTTACTAATGGCAAAAATGTAGCGGGTTTCCTCTCTAAGATTATATGTCAAATTTACAAAAAAGTTCGACATCCAGTAGCAGCTAATTAATAAAGCAGTGTGCTCTAGTGATGTCTATAAACATCCAGTAGCAGCTAATTAATAAGCCAGTGTGCTCTAGTGATGTCAATAAACAAAGCAAACTTTAAACTTTTCATCTGGTATTTGACTACAACTTGGCAAAACATTTGTGTCCGGTTATAACTACTTTTTAGGTTAAGCTTTAACATAAAGGGGCTGTCCAGAATTTGCCGTCATTATAACGTTTCTGGCTAATTTACGCATATCCAAATGCATTTGCTCAGCTTTAAGGTTTCGAACCCACGGTACAACTCTTTTGCTCAAATATAAACATGCCATAAATTCAGGTCTACTTATTAAATACAGACATTTGTTCATACTATGTATGAATGGGCACACACACACAACTACTGGTTACATGCCACTATTTGACATATATCCAGCAAATGGAGGCTCTCAAAAGAAATCAGCCTATGACTCCTGGACTAGCTACGGAATTGCACCTGTCATTGATTCTTTAACTAGATAGTGTTCCTATGTTTGTGTACATAGTTTCTAAACTGTATATGAATCGTTACATGCCGCTATTTGACATATATTCTAAATGCGTATATGATTTGCTTTCTTAATGTATATAGTTAGATGTGTCACAGTTACGTATTATTTAGATGGACTTTAGATGGTTTACTTGTTTTATTGTTACACTTTGTGAACTTAGTCATGGAGCCAAGGGTTCATTTTATTAGATTTTGTTCTAAATTCATCTAACTTGATGTAAATCCTTTTAAAACCCGAATCTGTCATGGATAGCTTCCCATATTTATTATTATCTAGCACATGCAGGTTCCTTCCCCCACCCCCAACCCCCACCCCCGACCCCCCCAAAAAAAACAAAAAAAAACAAAAAACAATAATAATGATAATAATAATAATAATAATAATAATAATAATAATAATAATAATAAAAATAAAATAAAATAAAATAAAATAAATAAATACATAAAACTCAGCCTATGGCTCCTGGACTAGCTACGAAATTTTACATTTCATTGTTTCTTTAACTAAATAATGTTTGTATCTTTTGTATACTTATTTTAAAATAGTTTCCAAACTATATACGAATCGTTATATGCCACTGTTTGACATATTCTAAATGCGAATTTCATAACCTGTATGGATTGCTTTCTTAATGTATATAGTTACGTATTCTTTAGATTAACTTTAGATGGTTTACATGTTTTATTGTTACACGTTGTGATCTTAGTCCTGGAGCCAAGGGTTCATTTTATTTTGTTTATTATTTTAATTTTATTTCATCCTAGTTGATGTCAATATTTTAATGGGATTTGGATTTGTGCACACCTTTAACAAAATGACTATGTTAGTGTGACCAGGAATGGGTTAATATTAATAAATTATATCGAAATAGACTGTACGGTACCAACCACATGAAAAAAAAGCATTGTCACATGAGTACTTTATTAGAAATGAAGAAAAATCTGCATTGTTGAATATTGAATATACATGTATTTACAAAAAACAAAAACAGCAGTACATATCTGGAATTAACAAGGGTTGCAATCGCCCATACCCCCATACCCACCACCACCCCAGCTTTGTTTTTAATTAATTAATCAATTAAAAAAAATAATAAAGAAAATAAATACACCATTTTAAAAAATCATGAATAGCTACCCCTAGACAACACAACAAGACATTGGGCAAATCCAATCCAGTATTTTACCTTTCAGTGTTTCTATAACTAAATAATATTAGTATTTTTGAAAAAAATATTTTAAAATAGTTTCCAAACTATATATGAATGGTTTTACATACCACTATTTGACATAAATAATCAACACGCACACTAAATTTGAAGACTTTCAGTACGTATATACATTGCTTTCTTAATGTATATTGCTAAATATTTCGTGATTATGCATTCTTTAGATGGACTTTAGATGTGTTACCTCTTTTATTGTTACAATTGGTGGACTTCGTCCGGGAGCCAAGGTGTCATTATATTTGATTTTTTCTTTCTCATTCATCCTACTTTTTTCTTCTTTTTTTTATGGTTGTGATAAAGAACGGATTAGTACTCATAAAATTGCATCGTGATTAAACGACCCCCCCACACCCCCCCCCCCCCCAAAAAAAAAAAAAAAAACCCCACAAAAAAAAAAAAAAAAAAAAAGAAGAAAAAAAAAAGTATTAGTAGTATTTTAGACACTTTACACTTTTTTTTTCTTTTCTTTTTTCGGGGGGGTGGGGGGGGGGGGGTAATAGTTCGGTGTAACCTTCGTAACGGTAAATGGTTGATATCTGGAATTGCTCAAACCTAGCAGACGGTCCCCCACATGTCCCCAATCACGATGAGCTACCCATAGACAACAAAGCAGCAAAGAAAGAAAAATAATTATACAGTAAATCCAGCCCATCCCCCCCCCCCCACCCCCCATTCAGCCTATGGCCCCAGGACAGGTATCAGTAGTTTATCTTTGACAAAGCTTTCAATTAAATAATGTTTTTATCTTTAGCATAG
Source organism: Gigantopelta aegis (assembly GCF_016097555.1). Taxonomy (NCBI): domain Eukaryota; kingdom Metazoa; phylum Mollusca; class Gastropoda; order Neomphalida; family Peltospiridae; genus Gigantopelta; species Gigantopelta aegis. Next base: position 50,468,630 of record NC_054710.1, read on the forward strand.
TTATTTTACCGAACAGATTAGATTAGATTAGATAAAATTAAAATACGATTATTGCTGTTATACATTGTTTTTGTTGTTTGGGTTTTGGGGTTTAGACTGTCTGGAGTTTTCTGCCAGTATAATGTTTCCAACTTAGGGAATATCTTCAGTGACTAAAATTGTTTGTTAAACGCATTGTCTTGTTGTGTATATTCAACGTGTTTCTGATCGTACTAATGTGCATCTCAACCACAGCCCCAGACCCTGCCCAGCAGCCTTGCAGGCCGAGTGGGCCACCATCCCCCGGTACATCCGTACTCAAAATGGACCAAGACAAATATATTGGGAAATAAAATGCTAGCACAAACCATCAGACAATCAGAAATACTTCGGATGTACAGAGTCTAATATTGAACAACAAGTGTCTGATAGTTGGAAACATATATATATATATATATAATACATATTTAACACTGAAACTATCAAAGTATACATTGTTTGAGTGTTTTGAATTGATATTCTGAAACTACGAACTATGATTCCCAGGGTCAGTCTTCATTCACTAGTGGAGACATATTTTAGAAATTTTTAATTGATGATTTGTTTCTTAAATTAAATTGTAAACAATTATGTCCAGATATTTTCCCTATAGTTTTGATTAGTTAATTCTGAAACTTGGTACAAGGATCCTCTGGGGAAGTTTCCACCAACTAATAGTGAGACAATAAATAATTCATTTATGTATTTATTAACTAAGTTTAATTGAAAACTTGAAAGCCTACCTTCACCTTGAGTTTTTATCAGATAGCTAACACATTAATAGAGATATATTTTTGAAGTTTATAATTTTATCACTCAAAAGTCTCTTTGAATTATCACCTACTAACGACAAAATTGAACATTAAATAGCGGAGCTCTCTAGACTGACATACCTCTTGTTTATTTAAATAAAATTAAAGAAACTCATGTTAATGATGTTTGTATTTTATAAAGATATTCCAACAAACCAGTTATTAGCTTTTAAGATGGTTTCCAATTGTTACACGTTGTTTTAGCTCGTGTGTTACTTCGTGTTTCTTAAATAAATTCTAAACTTCAGTAGTGTTTCTCTTTGTGTATGATTATACCTAGCAAACAAATATATCTTTATTTAGATGTTTTTGGTGTCTGAGTGTTGTTAAACATTATTTCATCCATTCATATTTTGTTTAAAGAAAGTACATGTATATAAGAACAGCGATGCGGTTGTCATAGGCTTCGTACAAATTAAAGGGGGCGGGACGTAGCCCAGTGGTAAGGCGTTCGCTCGATGCTCGGTCGGTGTGGGATCGATCCTCACAGTCCGGAGAGCACATTCTGCAATTATGCCCCCTCTATGATAAATCCCGGATAAAGCACAGGTCGCACGGAGCAACACTGGCTGTCAATGTTTGAGGTTCCAAAGACGACAACGTTTTTTATCACCACAACCGGACTCCAAATCTAAAGCATGATCAACTATAGCTTGAACACGGAATAATAAGAAGGGCCCCATTGGGTTATTTCTCATTCCAGCCAGTGCACCATGACTGGTCTAAAAACACGTGGTATGTACTACCTGTCTGTGGGATGGTGGATATTAAAGATCCCTTTCTGCTAATCGACAGCGGTTTTCCTATCTCAATATCTGTGTGGTCCTTAACCATATGTCTGATACCATATAACCGTAAATAAAATGTGTTGAGTGCGTTGTTAATTAACCATTTCTTTCTTGCTTTTTCTTTCGAACAAATTAAATATATCCTGCATATATATACTGACACAATGAAAACGCAAAAACAACTTTGCATTGCAAATAACGACAAACTATTACTGAATTGATGGATAATGTAATATGTCATTAATGACTGGTATTTATGAAATACATTCACATGGAAAGATGGCCAGTTATCATCAGTAATCGAGTTGCATTCGTAATCGAAAAGTTCAACACCCCCCCCCCCCCCCCCCCCCCCATATCAAGGTCAGTATCTGGTGCGTCCACCACTGGCCCGTGAGCATGCGTGAAGACGACGGGGAAAAGATTGGCACAAACATCTCAAATAAGCCACAGGAATGTTCCTCCACTCCTCCTGGACGTTACGCGGTGGTGGCTGGCGGTGACGTACACGACGTCCTAACTCATCCCACATGTGTTCAATTGGGTTCAAATCCGGTGAAACGGCGGGCCAGTTCATAACGGTAATACCGGCTTGTTGCAGGAATGCCTGGGTAATTATTGCAGTATGTGGATGGACACTGTCTTGTTGAAACAGAAGGGGACCTCCTGGTCTTCGGTGTCGGCGCAAAAGTGGCTGGAGAACAGGTCTTAGAATGACATCAACATAACGCTGGGCTGTAAGGGCATCGTGGACAATGATGAGATCACTCCAGAAATCACAGTTGATTGCCCCTCCCCCCCCCCCCCCCCACCCCCATACCATCAGACAATCACCGCTAAACCGATCACGTTCCCTGACACATCCGTCAGCGTACCGTTCATTGAGTCTCCTGTACACACGTCCTCTTCCTTCGACAAAGGAGACAGAGAAACGGGACTCATCTGAGAAAACAATGCTCCGGTAAAAGGCTGGTGGATGATTACCATTCTGGAGAGCAAACTGTAGTCTCGCAGCACGATGTCGCGGTGTCATGATCGTTGTACGGGCGTCTGCATCTGATTCCAGCCGTTCTGAGTCGACGTCCTATCGTGTTGCTTGCTGTCATCGTCACAGTTCTGAACCGGTCACGGAGATGGTGTCGTCGAATCTGCCGGTCGTAACGGGACGTTGACCAGGTCGAGGTCGATCACGGACACTCCCGGTCTGTTGACGACGTTCAACAAGTCGTACAATATTTGATGGATGGACTCTGAAGGTCCTAGCAACTTGGCTTTGCGAAGTCCCCCCTTGAACCATACCCAACACTCGCTCCCTTTGTTCTTCTCTGAGTCGTGGCATTCTTAATGTGACGAGGAATATGACTACGTGACTTGTATGTGTCCACATATTGGCATTTCACGTGCATTGCATGCAGCATAATTGAGCATGTAGTGAACGCATTTCACACCATTTTGTGTGTTTCTGCTATTGTATGTGTAATGAGAACAAAACCAGGATTAAAACCAAGACAAAAGTAACAATCAATGGCTTCCACTCATAAATTGTTATTTTAAGTCCAATAAATATAGTTTTCATTAATCACAACAAAATATTGAAAAATATCTGTTTTGCGTTTCAATTGTGTGTCAGTATATATATATATATATATATATATATATATAGATAGATAGATAGATAGATAGATAGATAGATAGATAGATAGATAGATAGATAGATAGATAGATAGATAGATAGATAGATAGATCGATCGATCGATCGATCGATCGATAGACAGACAGACAGACAGGAAGACAGATAGAGACATATATATATTCTGGTGTATGCTGCCCAACGGTCTGAGATAATTGTAATTTTGGCTTTTATGTTGTTCTTAGTGTCCGGATCTCGTCTCGCTACTGCCCTCTACACACCGTCCGCGATTGTATTTGCGTTTGGCAAATTTGTCCGCACCATGGGCTTTTCCAGGACATATTTTTAGGGGGGAGGGTGGGTAAAAAAAGTGTCTCGTTAAAAGGGCATCTTAGTAAAAGATTTAATATTTGCAGTTAATATGAATGCGTTTGTGTATATATCACCTTGTACGAACGGAAGTGTACACTGAATGACTAGTTGCGGTTTTCTGTAGCGCTAGCGGCATTAATAAAGATTATTATAAGATCTTTGAAGGAAATGGTTTATTCAACGACACACTCAACACATTTATTAACAGCTATATGTCGTCGGACACATGGTTAAGGACCACACATATATTGAGGGAAGAAAACAGCTGTCGCCCCCTCATGGGACACTCTTTTCTATTAGCAGCATGGTGTCTTTTATATGCACCATCCCATAAACAGGATAGCACATACCACGGCATTCGATATACCAGTCGTTGTGCACTGGCTGGAGCGAGAAATAGCCCAATGGGCCTACTGACGGAGATCGATCCCAAACCGAGCGCGCATCAAGCGAGCGCTTTACAACTGGGCTACGTCTCGCCCACTTATATGAGCTTTGCGGCCCGTCGGAACAAGTGCGGTATGCTAATGATCAGGGTCGTTTCTAAGCATGGCACGAGATGTCTAGGGGGTCCTGGGGCATACCCCCCCCCCCCCCCGGGAAAGTGTTAAAACTGGTTGGTTTAAATGTCCTTTCTTGGCATCTGAATAGCAAAATTAGCCATTTTTAAATAATAATTTATAAACTATTTTAAGCGTTATTTTGCATGGTATTATAACCCAAGAATGTGGTGGGTTTTTTAACCCTTGGAATCTTGATAGCAAAATTACCCATTTTTAGACATTGATCACTTCCTTTTTTGGAGGATTATAACCCAAAAATTATTATTTACAAGAGTTCAAACCTGTTATTCTTAGATATCAATCACTAGTTCGTTAATTTTAGTGTTGACAAGAGGCGGGAGAACGGGGAGGGGGCCCGGAAAAAGCCATAGAATCAACTTTGCTTATTATATAAGTATGACTATCATATATTTCATTGTAATTTGACTTTGATAACTTTTTTTAAAGGGCACCATTCTAGGAACGGATCTGTCTAGGTAAGGCAGATATAGCCTACAAGATCAACGACAACAACAACACAGCGATACAAAGGGGCGCTTGTAAGCACTTGCAAATTAAAACTTTAAAAGGCACTAGTCTATGGACGGTTGAGTCTAGGTAGGGCAGTTATACATAAAAACAAACGATACAAAGGGGCATTTATCAATTATAACTTAAACTGGAACTATTCTAGGAACGGTTCTGTCTAGGTAGGGCAGTTATACATAAAAACAAACGATACAAAGGGGCATTTATCAATTATAACTTAAACTGGAACTATTCTAGGAACGGTTCTGTTTAGGTAGGGCAGTTATACATAAAAACAAACGATACAAAGGGGCATTTATCAATTATAACTTAAACTGGAACTATTCTAGGAACGGTTCTGTCTAGGTAGGGCAGTTATACATAAAAACAAACGATACAAAGGGGCATTTATCAATTATAACTTAAACTGGAACTATTCTAGGAACGGCTCTGTCTAGGTAGGGCAGTTATACATAAAAACAAACGATACAAAGGGGCATTTATAAAATATAACTTTAACTGGAACTATTCTAGGAAGGGCTCTGTCTAGGTAGGGCAGTTATACATAACAAAAAACAAAAACAACGATACAAAGGAGCATTTGTAAAGTACATCTGTAAAGGGCACAATTCTAAATGCAGCTGTCTAAGTAGGGCAGATATATATAAAAACGATAGAGCCTGCTGTTCATTAGTCATTTTGAAGATCTATACAATTTCAAAGAAGAAACTATGAGGCTATTATACGCAACTTTGATCACGCAAGTTTAAGGCGCTCATTACTCACGTTAGACAATGAGGTGAAACCCATTGGAACTCAATAACACAGACACACATCTACAAGCTTACGCGGAAATCAGTATACCTTAATTGTTAAAATGTAAATGTCACCAAACCATTGATCTACATTCCTTACCAGTGATCTACATTCCTTCCCAGTGAACAACATTCATTAGCAATGATTAACATTCCTTATCAGTGATCAACATTCCTTAATGGTGATCTACATTCCTTACCAGTGATCTACATGCCTTAATGGTGATCTACATGCCTTACCAGTGATCTAAATTCCTTACCAGTGATCTACATTCCTTACCAGTGATCAACATTCCGTACCAGTGATCTACATGCATTACCAGTGATCAACATTCCTTAGCAATGATCAACATTCCTTACCAGTGATCAACATGCCTTACCAGTGATCTACATTCCTTACCAGTGATCTACATGCCTTACCAGTGATGTACATTCCTTACCAATGATCAACATTCCTTACCAGTGACCAACATTCCGTAACAGTGATCAACATTTCTTACCAGTGATCAACATTCCTTACCAGTGATCAACATTCCTTACCATTTTACTAGTAACATGCTTACATTTTATATTGTTAACTTTTATATTTTTTGAGAACTTGAAACTGCAACCAAAAGCTTTCGTGTCTTCCTTAATATAATTACAAACTTTCCGAATTTATACGATTTACTGTATTCTGATTGGCTGACGTCACTAAAAAACCAAGCGTTATCCTTCCATAAACCTCATAAAAATACGTCATCACGGAAGACCAAGATCGAAATAACCGCACAACACCAACAGTCACTACACGTAAACAAAAGTTAATATCAAGGTCACTTTGCGATTGAAAAACACAAGACAAATCTGCACATGAAATTGTTCTTTTTTTAAAAAGAAGTTATAATAAAGATATATAGGCTACACTGTTTTTGTTGATTCAATACTTACTTTTATTTTTAGCGGACAATTTCCAATAGTATGTATACATGTATTCCTACGCTTATTTACAGAACATGGTTGACGGTAAGAACGAAAGAAATTATTTTTGAGTGTTTTAAGGTACACTTCTTGTACTGTTTGTAATTATAAGAATTGTTTCTCATTTTTTAGGAATTTATCGATGTATAAAAGTCACAAATGTAGTATAAAATCGCTTCGCTACGCTACGCGATTTTATACCATTTGTGACTTTTATACATCGATAAATTCCTAAAAAAATTAGAAACAATTCTTATATAACATGTATCAACTGTTCTCATTGGATGTATATAAGCGGATGTCGTACTGTCTATCGAAATATTGTGATCATTCGGAACGCTTAGGCCTATTTCTATCCGTAATCAGCCTAGGTGTTCCGAATTATCACGAATTTGTAAGAAGGGGTCAGTGAGGTGTGTTGCTTTTGTAACAATCTCGCAAATTAATTGTAACCATTAAACCGACATTGCTATTTTTATTTAATTGTTTACTTACTACTAACTCACTGTTATATTTTAGTATCGGTTTTTGAGTTTTACTTTCAAAATTTTCGCGTGTTGTCAGAGGCGGAAATTAGCGTTTGCCGAATTTGTCGCCTGACGTCAGTGAAAATTTCAAAAGAACAGTGATTAGTAATTAACTGTTTGACATATCGTGATAGTCGGAAAGTTAATCAGTGAGAATAGTTAGTAATTAATTAATTTAACGAGCAGTTAAAACTTCAAAATGACAGTAAATAAATTAATATGTGTTTGATGATTATTAGTGGTAAACTTGCCAATAGGACTAAACTGAAAAGTAAGGATGGTTAGTATAATTATAAATGACAGTGAAACAAGAACATATTAATTTTATTGTTGAATATTATACTCTGTCAAAGAAGAAACGCATAGGCGAAATATTCATGGATTATCTCTTTAATACAAAGTGGCATTATTTCGTTATTTATGATCGTGTCAGTCACATTTGACATGAGTGTGTGGCGATATTCTTGCTTATGGACTGACGGCGTTTTTGTTATCGTTATCAAACAGTCATACACAAAAACACACCAAAAAACGATATTATGTAAAATCAAACACTTTTCTTCTTTCCCTATCACTTATGCGATTTTTTTTTTGTCTGAGTATATTATCAGTTTGGTGACATTTACATTTTAACAATTAAGGTATGCTAATTTCCGAGGATAGCAATTCAGGAGATTTTCTTTTTAGCTCCTGAAGATTTTACAAACGACAGTCACTGGTTACTGGCGCAGATGTCCATTACTGGTAAGGAATGTTGATCACTGATAAAAAATGTAGATCATTGGTAAGGAATGTTGATCACTGGTAAGGAATGTAGATCACTGGTAAGGAATGTAGATCACTAGTAAGAACTGTCCAACACTGGTAAGAACTGTCCAACACTGGTAAGAACTGTTGATCACAGGTAAGAAATGTTGATCACTGGTAACGAATATTAATCACTGCTAAGAAATGTTGCTCAATATTAAGGAATACTGATCGCTGGTCTGTATGTATGTATGTCTGTCTGTAGGTATGTATGTATGTAGGTAGGTATGTATGTACATTCATTCTTAAATACATTCCTTACCAGTGATCAACAATCCTTACATGTGATCTACATTCCTTACCAGCGATCAGTATTCCTTAATATTGAGCAACATTTATGGAGGCTTCGATAGCTCAGAGCGTATCGTGGTTAGTCTTGCAATTTGCGGGCGATTCGGTGCCACAGGTTCGAGTCCCAGCAACGGCATTGGACAATTTGTGAGGCCAGAAAGGATTCAATTATCCCCTGCGCCAGTGCGTTAATAGCTATGTATGTAACAGTCAACCTCGACATACATACAATATATAGATATTCATACATCAATCCATACATACATACATACATACATACATACATACACACACATACCTACCTACCTACCTACATACAGACATGCATGCATACATGCATACATAGATACAGACATAGATACAGACACACATGCAGTCAGACATACACGCAGACAGGCATCCATGCATACACACACACATACATACATGGAAGGTATGCGGAGAGAGTAAGTATTTGCTTTTGGTGCCAATAACGAAACAAGATCTGGATACTTCTACCCTTAATGAAAAAACAACAACATGAAAGCCAAAACGACAATTATATCAGAATGTTGGGCAGCATAAAGTAGGATATATATGCAGGATATAATTAATGTGTACGCAGCCTATATGATCACTGCATCACTGTTCTCATATACATGTACTTTCTTTAACCAAACAAAGAATAAACTAATGTTTAAAAACACTCCAGCACTAAACAATATCTAAATAAAGATATATTTGTTTGCTAGGTATAATCTAACACAAAGAGAAACACAATTGAACTTTAGAATTTATTTCAAGAAACAAGAACAGACTGGAACACACAAGCCAAAACAACGCGTAACAAATGGAAACCACCTTAATCATAAGGTAATAGCTTGCTTGTTGGAATATCTATAAAAAATACAAACATCATTAAGATGAGTTTCTTATTTAAATAAACAAGAGGTGTGTCCGTCTAGAGAGATCCGCTATTTAATTTTCAATTTTGTCGTTAGTAGGTGATAATGTAAAAGAGACTTTTGAGTGTTAAAATTCTAAACTTACAAAATATATCTGTTAGTTTGTTTTTATTGTACGAGAATCGCAGTATTGTGTTTCATAGCGATAAAATTCAAGGTGAAGGTTGACTTTCTCATTTTCAATTAAACTTATTTAATAGATAAATAAATAATAGTTGGTGTCATTGTTAATGTTTCCAACTATCAGACCCTTGTTGACGATTGGACTTTTGTTGTTTTCAATATTACAATCTTTACATCCAATGCATTTCTGATTGTCTTACGCTTTGTACTAGCCTAATTTCATTTTATTTCCCAATATATATTTGTCTTGTGCATACTAATTGGGAGATACACATTAGTACGATCAGAAACACACTCAATATATAAAACGAGACGATGGATTTAACAAACAATTTCAGCCACTGAAGATATTTCCTAAGTTGGAAGCGTTACAATGGCAGCAATCTTTAGACAGTCCAAAACCCCAAACAACAAAAACAACGTGTAACAACAATAATCATAGTTTAATTTTATATAATCTAATCTAAACTTTTTTCCTAAAATAACTATGCAAAAGATAAAAGCATTATTTAGTTAAAGGGTTTATCAAAGATAAAAGACGGCAGCTTGTCCCGGCCATAGGCTGAATGGAGGGGGTGGATATGCTGGATAATTAATGGTCTTCGCTGCTATAACGGTAAATTTAATCGAACTCAAAAACGATTCGCTGATCAGGGAAGAAAGGCCTTGTTTTCATTATTAAACGTATGCAAAAGACATTGAAACAATGCTATCTGTTTTTGACACCTATGTTGACAGTATTCTTAGTCATGGGTCAGAGGTCTGGGGATTCCAATGTGCAAGGGATGTTGAAAATATTCATACACAATTCTGTAAAAAAAAAAAACTTGGAGTACAACAAGGGACATGCAATGAATTTATATATAGTGAGTTAGGGCGTTTTCCTCTGTATATTATGAGAAAATTAAGAATTTATAAATATTGGATTAAAATACGAAATACTGAAAATTGTATCATTTTAGCTATATATGAGGAAATGGAACGATTAAAGGGTAACTGGGTGACACAAGTCATACAATAACTAAATCGGCTTGGACTAAGCTAGATATGTAACATACCACATGCTGGTAACAGAGAATATAATATAATTAAGGAAATAATTGACGATAGTTTTAAACAACATTGTTTTAGCTAAATAACGACTTCACCGAAAGGTACCCTATATACATTTTGGTTACTTGAATTCAAGCTACAAACATATCTTAGAAAACCCATACCATTAAATCACTTAAAAGAAATATCAAAGATCCGAATTAGTGCATACAAATTAAATATAGAAACCGTAAGGTATCGGTAAATTGACAGGGCCGAAAGAAAATGCACTATTTGTAACTAATGATATAGAAGACGAATATCATTTGATCCTCATTTGCCCAGGTATGAATGATTTGAGGAATAAGTATATTAAACAATGTTACCACAGACGTCCAAGCGTGTGTAGGCTCACTTAACTATTAACAACTGAAAACAATAAAGACATCAACAACCTGGGAAAATGTTTAGGTTTGGCAAACAAAGTTAGAGGCGATTTACTGCAGCTTACTTAAAATATGACATCCACTAACCTGCCGTTTCATTAGCTAGTATAATAATCATATTCCATCTGGTATACATCAATATATACATATATATACTACTCAAAAGAATTTAAGGGTCATAAATGTATAACCAAATAAGTTTCAGAGTGTATTAGATTGATGATGTAAACTACACCAAATGTTTTATTTATTGTTCGATATTTACAAAAAAACCCCACAAATAAACGTCACTGTATACAAGAAAGTCACATGACATGCTGTCAAAGTTGAAGGTTGTCAAACATGGATTTTACACATTAGAACATTCGTTTAATAGTGTGTGAATCCACCCCTGGCGCGAATACACTCGACACATCGTTGCCTCATGCTGTTGATCAGACGTCTGAAGAACTCTTGGGGAATGGCCTGCCACTCTGCCATAAGAAGTTGACCCAGATCATGAAGGTTGGCCGGAGGGGCATGGCTATCCCGAACTCTCCTGCCTAATTCGTCCCAGGCGTTCTCTATTGGGGCCAAGTCAGGCGAATATGCTGGCCAATCCATCTTGGCGATACCTTGTTGTCTGAGAAAGTCCGTTACCTCCCTGGCGCGGTGGGGTCTGGCATTGTCATCCTGCAGAACTGCCCCGCCGCCAATCTGCTGAAGGCCTGGGAGAACCAAAGGCCGGATAATCTCATTCAGATGACGGATTCCATTCAGATTGCCATCCACCACATAGAGGGGGGTTCTGTGGTGGATAGAGATGCCGCCCCCACACCATGACGCTGCCACCACCGAACTGGTGACGTTGTCTAACGTTACCGTCAGCGAAGCGCTCCCCAGGACGTCTGTAGACACGAACCCGACCGTCGTTGAACTGGAGACTAAACCTGGACTCATCAGTGAACATCACTCGACCCCACTGAACACGTTGCCACCGCAGATGAATTGTGCACCAGTGACGTCTGGCGGTTCTGTGACGTGGTAGGAGTGGTGGTCGAACAGCCTGGCGACGGCAGCGTAGATTATTGGCTCTCAGACGATTGCGTATGGTTTGATCAGACACTCGAGTTCCAGTCGCAGTCCGCAGATTGTCACGTAATCGGCGTGCAGTGGTTGTGCGTTGACGTAGAGCCATATTGGTGATGTAGCGGTCCTCTCTATTTGTAGTGCTTCGGGGTCTTCCCGAACGTGGACGATTTCGAACAGAATTCGTTGCTTGGTACCGTTGCCACAGTCGGCCAACGACACTCTGACTAACACGAAGTCTCAGAGCAACATTTCTTTGCGTATTGCCATCCTGAAGCCAAGCAATAGCCCTTCCTCGATCTTCGATAGTCAGTTGACGTCGTACCATTTTCGAATTTGGAGTGTGCACCGTACACGAACGCAAGCTCCAATTATACGGAAATTCAGCATTGGGAACATGGAATACACATGCAAAGCGTGCAAATGAAGCGCTTTGTGAAAAAAGCAAGTTATGGGCACTTAGCAGACCTTTCGCTTTCGCCCTAATTTACGTGCAAATGTAAGCATGTTTTCGCCATTAGAACTAGTCGACAGTGTCAATGACAGTGGATTTTAATTCATTTATGGGTTGCTTAGACCCACTTCCGTCAAAATGGAACAATACCATGCGTGACATTATGGTCTAGCTAATATAATTGACATTCAGAAAATAATGTCGAAAATATCGTCTGACCCTTAAATTCTTTTGAGTAGTATATATATATATTTAGAATTATTACTATACCACAATAATGTTTATAGTGCTCATATATATGTACATCCCACCACTATTACTAGTATACTATGTTAATTTTACCATTAATTCTTAAATCACTCTCCACCTGTATTTGTATATTTGTATATATATATATATATTGTGATTATATATGTATGTATTTACTGATAATTGTTGTTAACTTAAGGCAAATAAAGAACTTGAACTTGCTATGTTGTCAACAGGTAGCTGATCGTTATTCAGGGCGGGTAGCCAAAACAAAAATTGCAAGCTTAATAAATGGCTGGCAACAACCTTGCGGCAAGGTAGTAACTACCGCGTTTCGAGCTAGTATTTGGACCTTTTTACAACCTTGCCGCAAGCTTGCGACGAGCTTCTTGCAACCTTGCCGCAAGCTCGTTGCATGCTTGCGACGAGCTTTCTGCAAGCTTATTCAGTTTAAGCTAGTATTTGGAACCTTTTTACAACCTTGCCTGTAAGCTTGCGACGAGCTTCCCGCAAATTTATTCAGTTTAAGCTAGTATTTGGAACCTTTTTACAACCTTGCGACGAGCTTCCCGCAAGCTTGCGACGAGCTTGTTGCAACCTTGCCGCAAGCTTGTTCAGTTTAAGCTAGTATTTGGAATCTTTTTACAACCTTGCTGCAAGCTTGCTTCGAGCTTCCCGCATGCTTGCGACGAGCTTCCCGCAAGCTTGTAACGAGCTACCCGCACGCTTGCGACGAGCTTCCTGCAAGTTTGCAACAAGCTTCCTGCAAGCTTGCGACGATCTACCTACAAGCTTGCATCAGTGGCAGCCATCTTGCATCTTGTATAATTCTTTAAAAAAACAACAATGGTTTTAAAGTGAAAAACATGAACAGTTAAAACAAAAAAATAGGTGCTACATGTTGTCAGATACTTAGGCTACAAAATTAGTTTACCTGTCTGATAGACATGTTCCATTTATGTGGGATAGTCTTGACTAAACTAATATGCTAAAAAGCTCCTGGTCCTATATTCTTCTTCTTGTTTTAGGTTATGTTCCTCCACTATCTGGAGATACACACTGTAGTGTAAAGTCATTTGTTTGTTTCTTCTTGTTTTCTTTTTTCTCCTGTTCCACCAAGCAGGATTCAACCAAACTTGGTCCAAATGATCCTCTTATAGACCTGACCAAGTGTTGTCATTTTTCAGGCCAATAAAAATTCCAAGATGGCCGACCTGGTCTCTGAATAACTGAGACATGTTTAACCTTTACTCAAGTTCCACCATGCAAATTTAAACCATATGTATTCCTAATGATCCTCTCATGGCCCTGACCAAGTTTGTTATTTTTCGGGCAGATTTAAAATCAAGATAGCTGCCCTGGCCTCTGATTGACAGAGACATTTTTTTGCTTCTTTTCAAAGTCCACCAGGCAGGTTTCAATCAAACTTAGTCCAAATGATTCTCTCATGACTTACTAAGTGTTGTTATTTTTGTGGCTGATTCAAAATCCAAGATGGCCACCCTGGCCTCTGATTGGCTCAGACATTTTCAACATGTTCTCAAATTCCACCAGGATAATTTCAACCAAACATGGCCCATGTCATCCTCTCATGGCCATGCATGTTATTATTTTTGGGGCCAATTGAAAATCCAATTATTACAAGATGATTCTGTTTTAACCATATTGTATTATCATTCGTATGTATTAATATTAATTTTCTTTTAATTATTATTGTAAATACTATCTAAATCTGTAACATGTATGTTTGGTTGTTTAGCCACTGTTCCCACTGAATTTTATAAATCATATGAGAAGTTATGAATTAAAAAAAAATAACCATGAAAATTATTTGGACTTAGCTTTTTCTCCACAAGTGTAGACATGCTTTCACAGTTGAAGATATACATGCAGCAAGCTTACAAAAATGAAAACATGCTTGCGGGAAGCTTGCACAATTGAAGATATACATGCAGCAAGCTTGCAAAATGAAAACATGCTTGCGGGAAGCTTGCACAGTCGAAGATATGCTTGCAGCAAGCTAGCAAAAATGAAAACATGCTTGCGGGAAGCTTGCAGTTGAAGATATGCATGCAGCAAGCTTGCGCATGCTTTCACAAATGAAAACATGCATGCGGCAAGCTTGCAGAAATACTGACTACCTTACGAGAGCTAAATGTTAGCTTGCATTGCTTGTACTACCTTGCAACAACCTAGCCGCAAGCATGCATTTTTGTTTGGGAGGTGTGGTGGAGCGTTTCCAACTTTTGGGCAATTACAGATTTTAACCCCTTTTCTTTACGAAGGTTACACCGAAATATTTAAAAAAAAAACCACGTAGATTTTCAATTTTATAAAGTACTCCTATTGAAATCACAAAATTATTGGGGGAACGTTTATTCATGAGGTACGTATCATACAGTCCATTTCGATACAATTTTATGAGTACTAATCCACTAACACTAACACTTTTGTTACATTTCTGCATTGAATGGGACATGCAAAAAACCCACAAAACAAAAAAATAATAATTAAAAAAATTAATAATTAAAAAAAACAAGAAAAAAAAAAAGAAAAAAAAAACAAAACACACACAAAAAAAAAAAACCCCTCAGAACAAATACAAAAAGTAGGATGAATGAGAAAAAAAACAAAACAATAAAAAAAACAACACAACATCTAAAAATAAAATGAAAGCTTGGGTCCCGGACGAAGTCCAGCGACTGTAACAATAAAAAAAAAGGTAAACCATCTGAAGTCCATCTACAGAATGCATAATCATGAAACATTTAGCTATATACATCAAGAAAGCAATGTTTATACGTAATGAACGTCTTCAAATTGAGTGTGCATGTTGAATATATATGTTAAATAGTGGTATGTAACCATTCATATATAGTTTGGTAAAAAAAAAAATTTAAGAAAAAAAAAGGATATTTGCCAAATAGGTTTTTAAAAAAAATCATAGTCATATTTGTATAGTTTTATCTTGTACGGCGTAGTCCATTTCGATATATTTTATGAATATTAACACCTTCCTGGTCACACTAACATAGTGATTTTGTTAAAGGTGTGCCCTTAAAGGAATATGCATAAAAAATATAATAATAATAATAATAATTAATTAATTAAAAAAGCACATTAAAATATTGACCTCAACTAGGATAAAATGAAATGATAATAATAATAAACAAAATAAAATGAACCCCTGGTTCCAAAACTAAGTTCACAAAATGTAACAATAAAACACGTAAATCATCTAAAATCAATCTAAAGAATATGTAACTTTGAAAAATCTAACTATATACATTAAGAAAGCAATTCATATAGGTTATGAAATTCTTTAGTTTCAGTGTACATTTAGAATATGTCAAATAGTGGTATGTAACCATTCATATATAGTTGGGAAACTATTTTAAAATATGTACACAAAAATCCGAACACTATTTTAAAAAAAGAATGAAAGGTAAAGGTTTTTGAGGGGGTGGGGTGGGGTGGGTGTAGGGGGTGCACCTGCATGTGCTGTATAATAACGGTAGGGATTGCTATTGATGACAGGGTCGGGTTTTAAAAGGATTTGAATCAGGTTGGATGGATTGAGAAAAACATATAATAAAATGAACCCTTGGCTCCAGGACCACGTTCACAGAGAGTAACAATAAAACACGTAAACCATCTGAAGTACATCTAAAGAATACTTAACTGTGACACATCTAACTATATATGTCAAGTAGTGAAAACTATTTTAAAATATGAACATTATTTAGTTAAAGAAACAATGAAAGGTAAAATTCTGTAACTATTCCAGGAGTACAGCCTGATTTCTATTGGGAACCTGTATTTGCTTGATAATAATAATAGGGCTACCTATTCATGACAGGGTCGGGATGTAAAATTCTGTAACTATTCCAGGAGTACAGGCTGATTTCTATTGGGAACCTGCATTTGCTGGATAATAATAATAGGGGTACCTATTCATGACAGGGTCGGGGTTTAAAAGAATTTCTATCAACATGGATGGATTGAGAAAAACAAAACTAATAAAAAGAACCCTTGGCTCCAGGACTAAGTTCACAAAGTGTAACAATAAAACACGTAAACCATCTAAAGAATACGTGACACATCTAACTACATGTATATACATTAATAAAGCAATCCATATACGCATATAGAATATATGTCAAATAGTGATATGTAATGATTCATTATATAGTTGAAAACTATTTAAAAATATGTACACAAAACTATGAACACTATGTAGTTAAAGAAACAATGAACAGTAAAATTCCGTAGGTAGTCCAGGAGCCATAGGCTGATTTATTTTGGGAACCTGCATTTGCTGGATAATAATAATAGATGTATCTACTCCAGGAGCCATAGGCTGGTTTATTTTGGGAACCTGCATTTGCTGGATAATAATAATAGATGTATCTACTCCAGGAGTCATAGGCTGGTTTATTTTGGGAACCTGCATTTGCTGGATAATAATAATAGATGTATTACTCCAGGAGTCATAGGCTGGTTTATTTTGGGAACCTGCATTTGCTGGATACTCCAGGAGTCATAGGCTGGTTTATTTTGGGAACCTGCATTTGCTGGATACTCCAGGAGTCATAGGCTGGTTTATTTTGGGAACCTGCATTTGCTGGATACTCCAGGAGTCATAGGCTGGTTTATTTTGGGAACCTGCATTTGCTGAATAATAATAATAGATGTAGCTACTCCAGGAGCCATAGGCTGGTTTATTTTGGGAACCTGCATTTGCTGAATAATAATAATAGATGTAGCTAGTCCAGGAGACATAGGCTGGTTTATTTTGGGAACCTGCATTTGCTGAATAATAATAATAGATGTAGCTACTCCAGGAGCCATAGGCTGGTTTATTTTGGGAACCTGCATTTGCTGAATAATAATAATAGATGTAGTTACTCCAGGAGTCATAGGCTGGTTTATTTTGGGAACCTGCATTTGCTGAATAATAATAATAGATGTAGTTACTCCAGGAGCCATAGGCTGGTTTATTTTGGGAACCTGCATTTGCTGGATAATAATAATAGATGTAGTTACTCCAGGAGTCATAGGCTGGTTTATTTTGGGAACCTGCATTTGCTGGATAATAATAATAGATGTAGTTACTCCAGGAGCCATAGGCTGGTTTATTTTGGGAACCTGCATTTGCTGAATAATAATAATAGATGTAGCTACTCCAGGAGCCATAGGCTGGTTTATTTTGGGAACCTGCATTTGCTGGATAATAATAATAGATGTAGTTACTCCAGGAGTCATAGGCTGGTTTATTTTGGGAACCTGCATTTGCTGAATAATAATAATAGATGTAGTTACTCCAGGAGTCATAGGCTGGTTTATTTTGGGAACCTGCATTTGCTGGATAATAATAATAGATGTAGCTACTCCAGGAGCCATAGGCTGGTTTATTTTGGGAACCTGCATTTGCTGAATAATAATAATAGATGCAGCTACTCCAGGAGCCATAGGCTGGTTTATTTTGGGAACCTGCATTTGCTGGATAATAATAATAGATGCAGCTAGTCCAGGAGCCATAGGCTGGTTTATTTTGGGAACCTGCATAATAATAATAGATGTAGTTACTCCAGGAGTCATAGGCTGGTTTATTTTGGGAACCTGCATTTGCTGGATAATAATAATAGATGTAGTTACTCCAGGAGTCATAGGCTGGTTTATTTTGGGAACCTGCATTTGCTGGATAATAATAATAGATGTAGCTAGTCCAGGAGCCATAGGCTGGTTTATTTTGGGAACCTGCATTTGCTGGATAATAATAATAGATGTAGTTACTCCAGGAGTCATAGGCTGGTTTATTTTGGGAACCTGCATTTGCTGGATAATAATAATAGATGTAGTTACTCCAGGAGCCATAGGCTGGTTTATTTTGGGAACCTGCATTTGCTGAATAATAATAATAGATGTAGCTACTCCAGGAGCCATAGGCTGGTTTATTTTGGGAACCTGCATTTGCTGGATAATAATAATAGATGTATCTACTCCAGGAGTCATAGGCTGGTTTATTTTGGGAACCTGCATTTGCTGGATAATAATAATAGATGTAGTTACTCCAGGAGTCATAGGCTGGTTTATTTTGGGAACCTGCATTTCCTGGATAATAATAATAGATGTAGTTACTCCAGGAGCCATAGGCTGGTTTATTTTGGGAACCTGCATTTGCTGGATAATAATAATAGATGTATCTACTCCAGGAGTCATAGGCTGGTTTATTTTGGGAACCTGCATTTGCTGGATAATAATAATAGATGTAGCTACTCCAGGAGTCATAGGCTGGTTTATTTTGGGAACCTGCATTTGCTGGATAATAATAATAGATGTAGCTACTCCAGGAGTCATAGGCTGGTTTATTTTGGGAACCTGCATTTGCTGGATAATAATAATAGATGTAGTTACTTCAGGAGTCATAGGCTGGTTTATTTTGGGAACCTGCATTTGCTGGATAATAATAATAGATGTATCTACTCCAGGAGCCATAGGCTGGTTTATTTTGGGAACCTGCATTTGCTGGATAATAATAATAGATGTAGCGACTCCAGGAGTCATAGGCTGGTTTATTTTGGGAACCTGCATTTGCTGTATAATAATAATATATGTAGCTATTCATTACAGGGTCGGGATTTAAAAGTATTTACATCAAGTTAGATGGACTGGGAAAAAAAGTATAATAAAATTAACACTTGGCTCCCGGACTAAGCCCACAAAGTGTAACAATACAAAACACAACCCATCTAAAGTCTGTCGAATGGAACACATTAACAGCGACACATCTAACTATATACATTAAGAAAACAACTGATATAGGTAATGGGATTCTTCAATTTTAGTGCACATTTATTATATATGTCAAATAGTGGCATGCAACCACTGATACATAGTTTCAAAACTTAAAGCCGCACACCCTAGTTCCATCCAGCGAAAATACATTATAATTTGGTTAATCTACAAACCTGTAACACACTTAGATCACGTTTTTATCAAATGGAGTGAAAAAGCAGGTTTTATATCGATAAATACCATGGGAATCCCCATGTCCCAATTGCTTGAAATAATTTTGAAAGTTAGTATTCTGATGTCACCGGTAGATGTCGCTCGAAGCACAACAATACCTACGTCACGACAAATTTCACAGACTTGGGGTGCGTTCGTTTCACCTCTCCTGGACATGTTCCTACTGTTCTGTCCTGGTTGTATCCCCTCTCCAGATATCGTAAGACTTAACAAAATTATTGGTTTTAAGGGTTTGTAACGTTTCGTATTGAGACACTTACTTATCTGAACTTTATTGTTACTGAAAATGTTCACAAACTGTGAAGAAAAATCTCACAAATGAACAACAACAAATCGGATGTTGATTGCGCGAACCGTGCACGAGAAAACAAACCGAACCAAAATGACAACGGTCACGTGATATACCAACGTCTGTGACATTGAAATGGAAATATCCCCTCTAAAAATAGATTAGACCTTGTCTGCTCAACGTTATTTTCTCAGACGTGCGTGCGATTTCATGAAATACGAAAAATGCATTTTGTGGTATTTTGTAGCTATTTTTTAAAAGAAAAAAAGAAAAGGTAAACAAACAAAACAAAAACAAAACACGAAAAAAAAGCTCCCACCCATGAACGACCCCACTGCCCCCCTCCCCCCGAAAAAAACAACAACAACAAAACTATTAAAAAATCCCAGCTAAAAAAAATACTTGAACAGAGAAACTGTTGTACTGAATGGTTTTATATATGGAAAAACACTAAAATAGAATAGAATATAGTTGAATTGATTCAATTAAAAATCAAATCAAATCAAATAAAACAAAATGTTAAAAATAAAAATTAAACTAAAAATAGAAATAGAAATATGGAAAAGAAAATATAAATAAATAGCATGTAAGATAATAATATACTGCAATATAAATAAAAATAACATTAAAAATCGTAAACCATCTTAAAGTTGCAATGTCAAAGTTGCATAATGGCAGATTCCACACTTGTTTTTCATTAACATTCACATTATACATTCAGATATATTATATGCCCATAAAAATTACAACAAAACTGTTTAGTTTATTAGTAGAACAAAATATTTAATTTTTACTTTTCTTATTATGTAAAATAATAATAATAATAACCTTGTTTGTATGAGGATGGGGCGGACTATAGTCGTACTGAACGTGAATCTGTGCATATAATGTAAGCACTTTACAATTCTGATAATCCCGAGTTATTTATACACATATCTTATGTGGGATCGGGTAAACTAGTGAAGTACTGCAATTCTAACTACGATATTGCAAATTTAGTCTAATTTCAGCAGCAATTTTATTTTTAAAAAAACAGCCAAATGTAAAATTCTGGAACACCCACCAAAAAAGAGCCTTGTTTACTCATACAGTTTCATACGAATTGAAAAAGAAAACTGGAGTTCTAGCATTAACATGTTTCTGTCGTCTGTATTCAGGTACTAATTAAGGAAATATGCAGGGTTGTGAACTTGATTTTGGTTTCCGTTAGTTATTAGATTCGTTCTGCACATCTTCAGCTTTCTTCTTTATTTTCCTGGAAATAAATATCTGTGATTTATTCCTAATGTTGCATGCCAGAAATAGTAATATTTATTATAGTGTTATGATAACAAAAATATCAATGTATTATATCAAAGATTAGTACTGAAATAACCAAAATACTAAGCATACTGTCTACAATTACATTCACCTATATCATTGCAACACATACTGAATGTGCTAACTATCTGTTGGTGAAGGTAGAATGTGTCATAAAGCGAACGGGATGGAAAGCTTTCTTTTTCCACCAATGTGATATGAGAGGTAAATCCGGTTACACATGTGGAAATTTACTAACACAGATAGTAAGAAGAAGAAGAAGAAGAAGAAGAACAACAACAACAACAACAACAACAACAACAACAACAACAACAACAACAACAACAACAACAACAACAACAACAACAACAACAACAACAATAAGAATAAATATATCACAGACACTTTCTTAAAGAATAGTATACAAATGCAAAAATGATATAAATGTTTATAACTGTGATTAAGCAAGAAATAATTTTTTAAAAAGTATGTTATAAAGAAATGATACTGAACAGAATAAATTTTAAAAATCTATGATTGTGTCTGTTTTTCCATGATCGCAGAAAATCATCCCCTTTTCATCACGAAAAGAATCTCATCCTTATCCCCCAACCAGGGAATGTTTTAAAAGTTCCACCTTCCTACAGCAAAGCTCTAAATGGAAGTAACTATATAGATCTGAACCATGGAGTACATCCGGAAATAATAAAAGAAAGAACATATAGCACAACTGAGTCAATGAATTTTTGAAATGCATTACTCAAATTGCTACCCAAGCATTTTCCACGTAACCATAAAGATCACAAAGTATTCAGCAGAAACATCGTCAAAATAAGTGACAGATGCATGAACAAATTTGCCAATATTTATTATAATTATTATTAAAATGTCCCAGCCATAATGGTCAACACTATAGTCCCTTTAATAACTGTCCAACCGAAAGGCAACAAATAGGTTTGAGAAGAAAATAACTTATTAGTTGTTATTATCGAAAATGTTCAAAAAGAGGACAATAGCAAAACACGACTAAATTGCCCTGAAATCTTTAGATATAATTTTTTATAAAAGTGCCCCCCCTTCGTTTTTACCATAACCGTATATATTTGCTCTAATTCATAGCCATTTTCGGTGACCCTTCCCACTTCCCTGACAGCATGGGTGCTGCCAATATAAAATCCTGGTTACCACCAGTTTTTCATCATTTAAAACAAATACCCCTCCATTTTTAGGAAATCTTTCCTGGATCAGCTCCTGTGTTGTTTATTCATGGCTACATTTCCACATTAATGCAAAGCTTAAATTAGAAATCAAATTAAAGCAATGGAATGAACAAAATGCATTTGGTTAGAAACTTCAAACAACCCCACTGACATTTAATAATAACTACCCAAACGTAATTCACAACAACAACTACTACCCCCGCCCCTCCAAGAAAAAAAGCCAATAATAACTATCCAAACAACTCAACCACTTACTTGAAACACACCAGAAAAAAAAACCAACACGCAAATGATAACCAAAATAAAACAAACACTACCCTACTAAACAAAATCAAATAATGCAAACACACACACGCACACACACACACACTCGAATACACACATACATATATATAAAAAATGTTGACTTCTCGAACTGAAGCGATGGCCCGTTCGAATTGCTATTCAATTTAGTACTAACACACTTCAAAATTCAAATGATAAAGCTATCGGTGCTTATAGTATTTTAAAAATAATGAAACATCAGCCAAGCAGAGGTCGGGTATGTCGGCTGATGCCAGCCTTTCGAGGATACTGGTGTTAATTACAGAATAACAGATCGCCCACCAAGCAGAATGTTTGGTAATCGGTGCGTGTGCGAACGGAGTCGTTTAAAACCGGCCTAGGTGGCACAGTGGTTAAGCCATTGGACTACAGGCTGGTAGGTACAGGGTTCGCAGCTCGGTAATGGCTGCAACCCAGAGTGAGTTCTTAATTAAGGGCCCAATGGGTAGGTGTAAGGCCACTACACCATCTTCTCTCTGACTAACCACTAACCAACTAACAACTAACCCACTGTCCTGGACAGACAACCCAGATAGTTGAGATGTGTGCCCATGACAACGTGCTTGAATCTTAATTGGATATAAGCACGCAAGTAAGTTGAAATGAAATGAAATGACTCGTTAATTACAGAATAATACATTGTAAAATACGAAGAACGAAGGCTACGTGTTTGGTTGTCAGTGCATTTACGGAGGGTCTGGTTACGATCAAAAGGTAATTAAATAGTAATAACCGTTCACGTTTGTTAATTTTCCTCTCAAACAAGTGGATCGTGTTAACTTATCTGAACGTTTATATTGTTAATTTGTATATATATGATTGAAGCTATTCGGCAATCAATATTTTAATGAGTTAGTCACGTTCCGCAAATTTTCAAGTGAGCCGTTTTCTTTAGCTATTTATTTATAATTAAAACATACAGAAAAGGAGCCTGAAGATGGGGTGAACTGCCATTTATATATTAATTAGCCTTTCAACAGACATTACAAACATTTCAAAGTTTGCGATGAGGGCAGTCCACCAAACGTTATTACAAAATTAAATGAAATCATCCATCTGCAAAACCGTTTCAGTTTTGAGGTGTTCTTTTACGAAAATCAAACTATTTCGTCGCCCATTCGAGTTATTAAAGTTTGACTACACATATAATTATGATTTAATTACCTCTTGTCTGACACCCAATGACCGATGCATTTTTTTCTGCTGGGGTGTCGTTAAGCATCCATTATATTCTATTCTATTCTAATTACCTCTTATAAAGTATCCACACAGTAGGAATGGCAAGAGCCAGAACAACAGCGATCACAATTCCCGAGATAGCACCTGCACTTAAGGCAGACATGCGCTCTGGATCACCTAGAAATATACAACACTATTAATTAACAAAGCAATACTATTCACAGCTATAACTCTTACACATACGTAAACCACCAATGTCTGCACACACCAGAGGGACGTTTTGACAAGATGTGACTGATGCCACGAGTGCCGTCTGTAGATATACTGTCATTTTGCTGTTACACTACTTATACAATAATTCCACAACAATGATGATCCCAATGATTGCAATAATGTGGGCCAACTGGCAGACATGTCATTTGTCTGATTAAAATCAAAAGTGTTCGGTTTACATTACATTCGTAATACTGCGGTCACATTTAGATCAACGAGCTCTGCACCGCATGCGCTGTTTTCAATAAATTATATTTTCTGCTATTTTGATTGATGTTTTTTAAATACCAATGTCAAATGTTACTTTTATGTTCACAGACACATAGAACTAAAACGTTCATAGTTGTGGTCAAAGGGATGAGAATGAAGGGTCTGAACACAAATTAGTAAAAGTAAGCAATTTAACTTACATATTTTCTTCATAATTACAGACACATTACTGCTATAAAATACTGTCACAACAAGAAGCCCCCCCCCCCCCAATAAATAAATATATATATATATATATATATATATATATATATATACGTATATGTATAGATATACGTATATGTATAGATATACGTATATGTATACATATACGTGTATATATATATATATAAAAGAATTGTTTCTCATTTTTTAGGAATTTATCGATGTATAAAAGTCACAAATGGTATAAAATCGCGTAGCCAATCGATAAGTTCCTAAAAAATGAGAAACAATTCTTATAATTACAAACAGTACAAGAAGTGTACCTTAAAACACTCAAAAATAATTTCTTTCGTTCTTACCGTCAACCATGTTCTGTAAATAAGCGTAGGAATACATGTATACATACTATTGGAAATTGTCCGCTAAAAATAAAAATAAGTATTGAATCAACAAAAACAGTGTATATATATTATAACTTCTTTTTAAAAAATGAAAAAATTTCATGTGCAGATTTGTCTTGTGTTTTTCTATCGCAAAGTGACCTTGATATTAACTTTTGTTTAAGTGTAGTGACTGTTGGTGTTGTGCGGTTATTTCGATCTTGGTCTTCCGTGATGACGTATTTTTATGAGGTTTATGGAAGGATAACGCTTGGTTTTTTAGTGACGTCAGCCAATCAGAATACAGTAAATCGTATAAATTCGGAAAGTTTGTAATTATATATATATATATATATATATATATCGTTAAAAAGTGTATGTTTTTCTCTACATGACAGGCTTGTTTCGTGAGAGAGTTGAATTGCTCTCACTCATCAGATGTAGATATAATTACACCTCAACGGAAAGCTGATGACGTAATGGACTCTGTGACGTCGATGTTACGTCACTATGCAGGTCTATAGGTGATGTGTGGTATGCGCACAGAAGGTATTTGCGTCTGTGTCGACATGCTGATGCGAGTTCATTCTTGGAGTTTAGTGTACTGTTTCAGGTTTATACATTATGAACAGTTTTTCCTTCAGGCAGAGGTTACATCTTTTGCTCGCTGGAGAGTATGATTTTGCTTTGGATAAAATTTTCTACTTAATGGTGTATGGGGTGAATCTATCCTTCAGTGTTCAAATGTACTGACTTAGCGCTGTTGCGTTCTTCTGTGTTGCGTTTTGAAAACTGCTCGTGTGCGCGGTATATCTCGTCTTAAATGTGTTCTCGGTCAAACCAACGTATGTTTCTTGCTTGTTGTTATCGAGTGTATTAACGGTAGCTTGATATATTACTCCTTTCTGCAAGCATTTGCCCTCAAGTGGACATTCAGCTCTTCGTCTACAGTTGCATTCTCTGGGGGGAACGGCGTCTTTGTCTCTGTGTTGTTGAAGTAGTTTTGTTATGCGTTGAAATTATTTTCCCAACATTAGGCATGCAGCTATAGCTACTTTTAACGGTGTTTCGATTTATAATTTTGTGGAGAGGGTTGCTTTTGGGAAAGCACTCATCAAGTAATCTGAGGAACTGGTGACCTACGTTGGTTTTCACGTTGGAGCTATATGGTGGGTTGTACCAGGTGATGTTTCTATTGCGATTGTTTCTGCGTCTGTTGTTTTCTGCTGTTGGGGTGTATTTGAGGTTATAGTTATATCCGCTCTTGAGTAAGGCTTCCTTATATGGGCGTTTCGCTTCTTCAAAGATGCACTCATTAGAAGATATATCAGAAAGCCTTTTCTTTATTGTTTTTGGTATACTGCGGTTAATATTTGGAGGGTGATTGCTCTTGTTGTGGATGTATAAAGGTGTGTTGTTTGGTTTCATATAGGGTTTGACTGAGCTCTTTTCAAGATCTAGAGTTACGTCTAAGTAATCTACAGATTTTTTGTTGGCGACTATGGTGATCTTGAGTTTATGGTTTGCAAATATTCTGCAAATATCTTTTTTGATTATCTCTATGGTTCTCGGTGACTCATTGAATGCAGCTAGGCCATCATCGCGATATAGTCCTATATTGTTGCCGTATTTGGCTTGTAGTTCTGAAAGAAGAAAGAGCCCGACTATTTCGCAAATTTCTGCTCCATCATAACTACCCATAGTTACATCAAACCGTGATTGTTTGCCTCTTTTGCACCACGCCTTGCTGTTGTTAAATAGCAGTGAATTTCTTGCTTGTAATATTATTTCCATCTCGCTAGAAATATCGTCGAATTTGGATGCGAACTGTAGGGCTTGTTTCACGAGATTTTCTGTTATGGACGGATAAAAATCACATATGTCGAAACATATGAAAGAATAGTTGGATTTATTGGATATTGCTTTAAACCACTTAATCACGTCTGACGTGTTCCTCCACTGGTTTGTTCTGGTTGTGTTCAGAATCTTTCTGTTGATTCTCTCTAAGATTTTTTTGCTTATTATGCCATTTTCCGGTTTAGATGGGTTTATTAGTCTACAGGTGGGTTTATTGGAGAAGTTTGTTTGTGGTCTTTTAACGTAATAAATGCTTCACTTTTTGCTGTTGTATCTATGCGGTCTGCTAGATTTAGTTTTTCTGCAATGTGTTTGTCTTTAGTGGTTATCTCTTGTTCTGAG